>NC_056749.1:483034967-483117467 GCF_019279795.1 Protopterus annectens | reverse complement strand
TACATTGCACTTTTCCTTTGGAATCAGATGCATTCTTTGGAAAGAGGTCCCTGAGATGCAGTCTTTTAGGAAGATCTGTTGTTTGCCTAGTAGGGGCACCTCTTCTGCCTTCAATTTTTTTTAATTGTTGGTTTAATTTATTTTTTATTTATTTGATGTACCAGCTAAGTAATATTTCATGGCTAATTTGAATATTCAGTGTAATTTACTGTTTTTTTTTTTAATGAAGATTGCCTAAGGTTAAACATTTAAATTTCTGAAATAGTCTGTGCATTTTTATATATATATAAAGATGTACGAACACTTTTTCCTACAACTCTGTATTGGCATCTATATTGGTTACCTATGCCAAGATCGTTAGTCCCTCTAGACTAGATTTGCTTCTGACTGTAGGACAGTGGCGGCTCGTGCTATTGGACTGCAGCCCTCCCAGCTGTGGAAAGAAAAGGAGAGAACATTTTAAAAAATAAAAAAAAATAAAACAAAGTATTTATTTTTGCATTCTACATTATTTATGCTGGCTGCTGCTTAGCTGCGAGTCCAACTGACTCGCTGACACTGTGTTAAAATCCCGGAACTCAAACTTTGCATGCTTAGCGAGTTCCAGGTTAAAAAAAAAGAAAAATACTTTCTGACTGTAAATCCAGACTGCCGTAAAAGCAGTCCAGATTAAGGACAGAAGACATCAGTGTGTGATGGCCAGAAGTCTATGCGGTTTGTAACCGCAGTAAACTGGCAGGAGATCGGACTGCCATGTTGGCAGTCACGTAGGTGACGAGGATGGCTGGATGGCTACTGATTTGTTCTTACTCTCTTCCCGCACTTTGCGTGCTGGGAAAAAGCGAGAAACAGTAGCAGCAGACAGTAATTTGGTTTGGTCAGAGTTCGTAACTTCAAACTTCGATCAGGATCGGACAAAATAAATCTTCAAATATAACTTCTACAATTCCTGCAGGTAAGTTACTGTCTGCTATTACAGGTAGCTCAGTTTTTTTTTTGTAATTAGCGTTGAATAAATACCCAGAAACATGCCATCTGACAAGAAAGGTCAAGTCTCTAACTGTCTTAAACACTAGTCTACACACTTTCTTGTGTTGAACTGCTGCTATAGTACGAAATGTGAAGTAAGACATTCCTTACTGTTCCTGGAAACAGTGGGTGTGTAAATAGTTTGTAATTGCTAGTGTCATAACTAGTAACTGTTTTTGAGGTACTGCAGTTGAGTTGCCAAAACAGAACTTTTATACTACTTGTAAAGGAATGCTATTCATATCTGTGCTATAGTGGAATAGGCAGGCAGGATATTCTTGTTCTCCACACATGGCAGGGTCGGTTGTGTTGTACTAAAAGCAAGCATCTGCTTTTATATTCTGGAATGTTTTTTTTTTCAAATAGAGCGCCTTGCAGGAGCGCTTATGTTGTTTCCGAAATTGCTCACACTGAGGGCCAAAGTGCTTAACCGTATTGCGATGGCAAATCCTTGGTCCTCTGTTAGTTCTGCTGCTGTACAACTTTGATTGCTAATAAATATGATGATGCCAGCGACCAAAAGAGTTTGGTAAATAGTCAATTTCTTTTATAAACAATAAAAAATGCATACGGGATCTTTAACATGTGCTGCAAAACGAATCAATAACAAATGGAAATGGGATTGATAAATTAAAAGAGAGAACAGTATATATATATATATATATATACACACACACACACACACACACACACACACACACACACACACACACACACACACACACACACACACACACACACACACGCGCGCGGTGAGCTCAGAAACTATGCAGGCCAGTTAAGGAAGTGTCAGGAATAAAAAATACAAAGAGCAGGTAAGGGCTGGTTGTAAACACGGTACTTATAAGAAGTACAGAAAAGTTTCTTAACTGGCTGTCTGGCACTATTCCCAAACGTAGTTCTCATAATCCACCAATTTGTTTAACTGCTTAAAAATGTTTGTGTAATTCATGGGTGATTTCTACTACAGATGGCATACTCATACATTGTATATGTTCATGTGGATGGTTCTAACTCACTCCCCAATATGCTGTATGAAAAGTAAAGCTGTGTACAAACCAGTAAGGCAGAGTTAAAAAAAAGAAATCGCTATCACTGCTTGTTTATATTTAGGTGATGGACTTTACTCATTTTCTGTAGTAGGCATAATAAAGAAGTGCATATTTGTTTATTTACTATTGTTGTCAAGTATGGTGTTTACTTACAGCGGCATATTATCCTGTGACAGTAAACAAAAATGTACACTTTTATGCTTCATTAATAATGAAGTGTTACATTCTGTCCTGAAGGAAATGGAGCCATATATTTTATTAACACAGCAGCTGTGGTTGCCAAAGATAATTAGATAAAATGCTCAATTGTATTATTTCTATGCAGGAGCAGATGAGTAGAATATGGTGTCAAACAATAAATACACAAATAAATAAATAAATACTACACACCCAGGTGGAAATGGGCTTAATGTATATACAAATGCATGTGAGATACCAGCTGCTTTAAATTAATCATACATCTCTGTGTTGCATTCAAATATATGCTAGGACTGAAAACAAGAATAACTATAGAATAGTTTGTTAACTGGATGGTCATAGATTTTCAGTGGGTAGTTTAAAAGGTGGCAGTCAGTTTTACTCTTTTATCTTTGACTTAATTTTCCAAATATTGTTTTTGTAAATGAAGTCAGTTGTTTACTAGTCAATCATTAGCGGACCGGAGTTCCGCTGTGGCGACCCCTAACCGGGAAAAGCCAAAAGACACAAACAAACAATTAATGTGATAAAGTCCTGTGTCTAGCAGCTTTACTTCTACATGCTTAACTGGGAGATAAACGTAATTTGTGACTAATCACTGTATTTTTTATGTGTACGAATACAACCGCTGCATTTGTGCAGAAAGCACTAATTTACTTGCATTATGACACAAAAGGCTTTTAGCTTTGCATGAACTGAGTACATATCTTATTGTATGAAACTGTACTATTGTTCTGCTTTTCTGTTTAAGGTGCATATGGTAAAATGAAGTGGTACTATTAATTTTACGTATGGTAAAATAAAGAGCTAAATAATGCTGATTTTTTCCCCCATGAAAACATATTCTAGAAAAATAGTAAAATAACGTGGTAAAGAATGCTGATGTTTTATATGAAAACATTCTAGCAAAAAGATCCTTTGCTGCTACTTGAGTTTTTTTTTAATTCAATTCATGTAACTATTGCAGTTTCAGTAGTCTGCAAACAAATACATACTGTGTCTGTGTATGGATGCAGTTTTAAATGTTCAGTATTATCAACAGCCTATATGATAGGACAGTGAAAACCAGAATGTGTGCTTAAGGTAAAACTGTTTGCATGTAATGCAAACCAGCAGGCTATCATACTCAGCCAACCAATTCCAAGTCCTGTGGTATTTTAATTTGCCAAAAGTTAAGAATTTGAAATGTGATAATACTAGAACCACATTCTATATACCTTCAACCCCTCCCCACCATGCTACCACCCACTTCCTCCACCCAAAATATGTACGTTGCAGACCTGTAGTCCTGCTTTATGGACATTTAAGCATTCCTGTAAGGGCTACTGTACCTCACTATGTTAATTTGCACCCTCCCCATTACCAATAATTTAGGCTATTTTTAGGCCTTCTTTGGTTTAAAGTTTGTAGTCACTTGCTTTATATTTTCTGTCATTCTTCTTGATCCACTTGCAGACATTTGAGCACTTATTAAGGTCAACACCCTCATTCTTCTCTGTATTGTCTCATCACTGTTTCATAATGACTTGGTGTAATCAGAAAAACATAAAATGATTATGATTAAAATAAAAATTCTAAATAAAAATTTAACCCCCCCCCCCCCATCCAAGGTAGACACAAGTACAGTGTCTTTTCATCTGTCCTTGATTTTGCAGAATGTTCTGGTTTTCTGTCATAGTTTTATGCTATTGATTTATGTTGTTGTTGTTGTCTTTCAGCTTTTCCTGGTTAGGGGTCGCCACAGCGGAACTCCGGTCCTTTAATGATTGGCAGTAGATTTTTACGTGCCGAGTTGCCAGCTCTGACGTACAACCTTCAACGAAGGTACGCCCATTCACACATGTCTCCACACAGAAGACGCTCTAGCTGAGAATCGAACAGGACAATATCTTACTGTGAGGTGACAACGCTACCGCAGCACCACCACCGCAGTTATACTATTGATTTATGCTTCTTATTATTCAGAAAATGCATGTTGCTGGCAGTATGTTACTTTACACTTTTATAAAGCTGAATATAAAATGTTAAGTTGTCAATCTCGCCTTCATTCTTGCTGGATGGGTTCGGAGCCGATCCTTGGCTCCGACTCGGCCACTTACTAAAGCTCGAGAGCTAATTTTACCGGCTCGAGGCAACCCTATATCCCATGATGCAAGGCGATAACTACCCAGATCTCGTTTGCCGCTTTCGCTTGCAAGGTGCATTTTTACCGGCTCCTGGTAAGTTTTCAAATTTTCAGACTTTTAGTCACTCCCTTTTAGTTTTAGTCCACTACTGTTATTGTTTTAACTCTTAACGGTTAGATTTTAAACCCTATCTGCCATTAGTGGTTCCCCTTTTCCAGTTTTTTATCCCTTCCCCTAAGTTAGGCCTTAAGCCTCCCCCTTTCCTAAATTTTTGTCAGGGATTCTGTGTGGTGTTTGGGTGTGTTTGTATCCCTGTTTTATTTTTTATTTGGATTGGGTGTTTATTGTGTGTGTGTGTGTGTTTTTGATACTTAGTGTTCCCTCGACACAGTTATGTCGAAGGACACAAAGGTCTCAGGCTTCAAGAAGTGTGACTCGTGCTGTCAGAAAATGTCTCTGACAGACGGTCACACTTCTTGTGTTTACTGCCTGGGACCTCTGCACCTGCAGGACTCTTGTTCTGTCTGCCACGCCTTCAGCCCAAGAGTCCTGCAGGAGCGCAGAAATAAACTAATACTGAGGGGCTTATTAAAGCCTGAGAGCTCCCCTACTAAGTCTGCTCCGGGGAAGCCCTCGAAACCAGTAAAGCCTTCGGCTCCAAGCCCTAAGCCATCGGCTACTGGTTCACCTTCTGTGACGAGATCGGCTCCAGCCGGAGCCGATCCTTCTGTGTCACAGCTTACAGTATCGGCTCCACCTGGCGCCGATACCGCTAAATCTAGGCACTCACTGTCTGCTCCGGCTGGAGCCGACATATCCTCGGCTCCTTCGGCTCCACCCATCTCCAGAAAGAGATCAAGATCCCCTTCGTTGGAGTCTGTACATTCGGCTCCAAGATCACCCCTGCTCTCGGAGCGGAGCCATCGGAGCCAGTCTTCTCGGTCATCCAGGCTGTCGGACCACGACCTCGAGAGAGTGGTGAGTAGACTATTAAAGTCTCAGGCATTGGCCCAAATGCTCCATAGCCCGTCTCATCAGACGGTAGCTATTACACATCCACCTAACATTCCTCCTTCGACTCTCCTACAGAGCTCAGAGCCGGAGCTCCTCGGAGCCGTGACTGTTATGGCTTCGGAGCCGATACCTTCCCCTTCGGCTCTGTCGTCCTCTGCTCCGATCTCCTCCTTGATGCCTTCATTGGAGGGATCCGGGCATCTGGTCGCACTCGTCGGCTCCGAGGGGGCGAGTGGCATCGGACCCTTGTCCGACCCCGTTCTCCCTCTCGGAGCTTTGGCGCTGGTGAGCTCAGCCCCAACATCAGCCTCGGAGGCGTCCCTGTCGGTGCGGCCTGGGGTTCCTATCTCTTCGGAGCGGGAGCCTTCTGGCCTCTCTGATGGGGAGCCTTCGAGGTGATGAGGAATGTACTAGCCCCAAGGCGTAGTCAACGGTCAGTTCCATCAGCTCCTCCCACTACAGTGCCTGCTGAAATCTCTTCCCACTCTCTTGCTCCCGGACCCAGAGATCCAATGCCTCAGGTTTCCCCACTGGGAATATCTTCCTCTTCCGAGGCTTCTCTTGACCCATCAGGTGAGCCTCCGCGTAAGAGGACATGTAAGAGGAAACATCTAGACTCCCCCGAGTCTATTACATCCGATACTGACTTGGATGAGTCAGAGGGATCCCCAAGGTCCCCTTCTGAGGATGTCTCTTTCTCAGACATCCTTGAACTCCTTAAGCAGAGGGGGAACTGGCCTTCCCTTAATCCTTCCGAGGATGAGTCGGTATACCTCGAGGCGTTCGGGTCTCGACCCTCCACCTCCTGGGTGTCTCCACCTTTCGACCCTCTTATGGACGTGGTGGCTCGGAAGGCGTGGATGGCCCCGGATTCGGTGGAACCCACTCCTCGGAGGCCTTCTAAATTCATCACGGCCCCACCTGATAGGCAATTTTTGACAAAAGGTGTCCCGGTTGATGCCATGGTGGTGGCTGCAGCCACCAAGAAGGAACTAGCTGATCCTTCAGTACCTGTCCATCCTCCTAACAAGGATTCCAGGACTATGGATAGGTACGGCAAGCGGATATTTTCTTCAGCGGCCTTTGCCATGTGGTCGCTGAACTACTTGTGTCACTTCACCCGCCTTCAAAGAGATGTTCTTAAAGAGTTGGGAGACGTTTTACCGGATCCATCAGCTGCTGGGTCCCAGGATAAAATTAACTCAGAGCTAGGAATCCTAAACTCCATTGTTAACTCCTCCATGCGGCTCATTTCATATGCAGCCGATTGAGCGAGTAGGGCCTCAGGCACAGGAGTGGCTTTAAGGCGTCAATCCTGGATGCGGCTTTGTAATTTTGCAGACCCCTTCAAGGCGTCCTTCACAAACTCTCCTTTTGATGGTTTGACCTTGTTCGGACCTCAAGTGAAAGACACCTTGACTAGATGCGAACAAGATGGCAAGACTCTTTCTGCCGTAGGAGTCCGTTTCTCCATCCCTTCAAGACCTTATCCAAAAGGTCAGAAGGGAGGGAAAATGTGGTTCCGCAAATCTCAAGGAGTCACGCCTGACGCACGAGGTCAGTTTACCCCCAGAGGCAGGGGGAGTAACAACAACAGACGCCGCCCTAGGGGCAGAGGGGGTCCGCAGAATCAGGGTAGCAGGGAGCCTCTCTCTGACAAACCCTTCCAGCATCCCTGAGATGTTGCCCGATTGTCCACCTTCGGAGGCAGTCGGGGGAAGATTATCGCTGTACCCAAATGCCTGTCTTTCCCTTTCTCAAGACAAATGGGTACAGTCGATCATATCCGAGGGTTACAAAATTCCCTTTATCCAAACCCCAATTCAGCAAAAGGGAACACTTCCAGACGTTCCACCCGGTCTAAGGGAACTAGCAGTACCAGAAATATCAAAACTGCTAGCAAAAAGAGCCATCCAGCCAGTCCCAGCAGACCAAATAGGGTCCGGAATCTACTCAAGGTTCTTTTTAGTACCACAAAAGACAGGGAACTGGAGACCAATATTAGATCTCAGCAAACTAAACAAGTTTGTAAAGAAAACAAGATTCCGGATGGTCACGCTTCAGTCCATTCTACCCTTTCTGGGCAAGGACAATTGGATGTACTCGGTGGACCTTCAGGATGCGTACTATCACATAAAAATTCACAGGCGCTCCAGAAGGTTTCTCCGCTTTCGGCTGGGGGCCAGTCACTTCCAATTCAGAGCCCTGCCATTTGGACTCACTACAGCCCCCAGAGTGTTCACCAAATGTATGGCAGCGGTTACGGCTCACCTGAGACGTCAAGGATTCCAGGTGTTTCCATATCTAGACGACTGGCTCCTCACTGCCACCACCAGGCATCAATTTCTCCAAGCCAGAGATTACACCATTCACATTTGCAGAGGGCTAGGGATCTCTATAAATTTTGAAAAATCTGCCTTGTCGCCCTGTCAATCTATTACCTTTATAGGCGTCAATTTGGACACCGTACAACTTTCAGCAAAGTTAACAGATCAAAGGATCTTGGATATACAAAACCACATCCATGTGCTTCTCCAGAGTGACAAAATTCAGGCCAGGTTTGCCCAGAAAGTATTGGGTCTTATGGCGGCCGCCATAACACTTCTTCCCCTTGCCCGCTTTTACATGCGTCTCCTACAGTGGATGCTGTTTGCCCAATGGTCTTTTCAATGACTTCCCATGCGTCACAGGATCATGATAACTCCAGTTTGCAAAAGACATCTGACCTGGTGGATATTTTCCCCTCAAGTCCATCAGGGCAGACCCTTTGTTCCTCCCGCCCCGGTTACATCGGACGCCTCCCTGATCGGGTGGGGGGGGGCATTATCAGGGCAGGATGGTCCATGACACTTGGCAACCCTTCGAATGCCACCTGCACATAAATGTCCTGGAGATGAGAGCAGTGCTTTTAACGTTGCAAGCCCTCCACGACTCTCTTTCCCTGGGGACTATTGCAGTCCAAACGGACAATATGTCCGTAGTGTGGTATATCAACAAGCAGGGCGGAACCAAGTCCTATCCACTGTGTCGAGAGGCACTCAGACTTTGGCAGTGGGCAATCTCTTCTCAGCGGTTTCTGATAGCAACGCATATCCCCGGGAAATCCAACATCATAGTGGACAGGTTGAGCAGAGCTATTCTCATGCCTCACGAGTGGTCTCTCAAACAATCTGTGACGGAAGAGATTTTTCAGAAGTGGGGCCTTCCTTGCTGCGATCTTTTTGCTACGCCTCAAAACAGCAAATGCCCCAACTTCTTCTTCCTCTTCCCCCTTCCAGGCCATCCCCCCAGTGACGCTCTAATCCAAGATTGGCCCCGGGGACTTCTCTATGCTTTTCCTCCCTTTCCTCTAATACCACAAGTAGTTCAGAAAGCAACCGCATTGAGAGCCAAGATGATTCTCATTGCCCCTTATTGGCCTCGACAGATATGGTTTCCGTTCCTGCATTATTATCTTTTGGTACAGCCATGGCATCTGGACCCGGTTCCAGATCTTCTGACCCACCAGTCAGGGCAACTGCACCAATCCATACCTTCTCTCAACCTCACTGCTTGGTTGCTCCACTTCCATCCCTAGCCAGGCTTCCTATGATTTCTAATGCCGTCCGGGATATCATAGTAGCTTCCCTTAAATCTTCCACCAGAAGGATTTACACTAGTAAATGGCAACGTTTCTCCTTCTGGGAAAAAGCTAGGAACATAGATCCCTTTACTGCTCCGATTCATTCGTTCTTGGAATTCCTAGCAGAATTTTTTCAGTCAGGATCTTCTTCCTCCACAGTAAAAGTTCAGTTGGCAGCCATTTCAAATTTTCATATTGGCTTGTTGGACCACAACATCATGTCCCATAAACTTTGCAAGGTATTCCTTAGAGGTGTATTTTTACTTAAGCCTCCGATTAGAGACCCCCCCACCACAGTGGGATCTAAATTTAATCTTAACATTCTTCCCCCCTTTGAACCTGCGGCTACCTGTTCATTGAAATTTCTTTCTTGGAAGACACTCTTCCTGGTTGCCATTACTTCTGCCAGGAGAGTATCTGAGCTTCATGCCCTCTGCATTCGTCCTCCCTACTTAATCTTCCACAAAGACAGAGTTTCTCTAAGGACTAATCCGTCTTTTTTACCCAAAGTGGCATCGCAGACGAACTTAAATCAATCTATTGATCTTCCAGTTTTTTTCCCCAAATTATTCTAATAGAGCGGAGCAAAAGCTACATTATCTCGATGTTCACCGCCAACTCAGATATTATTTGGACAGAACCAAACAATTTAGGAAATCTGATCAACTGTTTTTATCCTATGCAGAGAACAGGAAAGGCCTTCCGGTATCCAAGGTAACCCTATCTAGGTGGCTGTCTTCTGTGATTACATGCATTTATCAACTCAGAGGTAAAGAGTTGACTTCTAGGCCAAAAGCCCATTCAACTAGAGCACTAGCTACATCTACAGCTTTTCAGGCTAGACTTCCAATAGACACTATTTGTGCAGCAGCCACATGGGCCTCTCCTCATACCTTTGTTTCACATTACAAATTGGACTTGGCCTCCAGAAACAGAGCAAATTTTGGTTCCACCGTTCTCAAGAGTCTGTTCTATTGAGCCACCCAGGATAAATGTGCTAGGGACGCGGCCCCATCCAGCAAGAATGAAGGCGAGATTGACAACTTAACATTGAGAAGTTATGTACCTACCATAACGTTCCATGTTAGTTGTCTTCTCTCGCCTTCTTTCTTGCGTCCCTCCCACCATCCCCTTAGCCTGGTCAGACCGAGAAGTTTATTCCTCTTCCTTGAAGAGTCCTGATCCAGTTTTTCCAAGCTAATTAGCTTCCTAGTGTCACTAGATCAGATTGGTCTTTTTCGAGGGCTTATTTCCCCTTCCTCCTCCTCTCCAGTTGGAGGAATATATTGCATAATTTTTCCTTAGCTACCAAACGAGATCTGGGTAGTTATCGCCTTGCATCATGTGATATAGGGTTGCCTCGAGCCGGTAAAATTAGCTCTCGAGCTTTAGTAAGTGGCCGAGTTGGAGCCGAGGATCGACTCCGAACCCATCCAGCAAGAAAGAAGGCGAGAGAAGACAACTAACATGGAACGTTATGGTAGGTACATAACTTCTCATTATAATTAGAAATACAGAGCAAGGAGAAGTGGTTTGAGTTGAGTGCTGCTTGCTTTTTTATACTTGATTTTGACTGGCATACCAGTAATATATTTAAAAAGTAATTTATTTTTTCATGCCTTACAACCCATTTGTTTCCATGTAGCCAATGCACTGAAATATTTTTTCTTCTTCTCCACTTAATTTTGTCTTGATTGGACTCTCATAATGATGGTCTGGGACCCAGGGCAGCATATTTAAAGTCCCAGTTTTTGTGGTTATGAGCATAGCGCTGCCCCTTTCTAGTTGGTCACACCCCTTCCAATTGGCCCCATCCATTCATCTGTCTCCTGGAGCCCCCCTTTGATTTCAAGTCACCAGCCGCCACTGCTGTAGGATGTTTGTATATAGGAAGATTTATTCTTGCAACTATTTCCCAGCATTTGGTTTGGTCTTTACAGTTATTGTACGCTATAATATATTGTAAATTCTTATAAAAGAGAAGACATAACGAGAGAAGAGAAGGAAGAGGAAGGAATTTCACCAGCTCAGCATTGTTTCGTCTAGTGTTTTTATACATGCTAAAAATGTTACTTTATCTTTCTGGAAACACTATCTTACATTTAAGCTGTAGATATGAGTCTAACTTTGTAGTTGATTTTACTTGTGACAGGTTCCTAAACTTGCAAAGGATGATACAAAGATGTTTCTTTTTTAGAAAGAGTAATTGATAAGAGGATAGTTTCTTCTTACTGTTAATGACCCAGTACCATTCCCTCTTTTTTGCCCCTACTCTTTATGAGCTTGGTAGAAGAGAGCTAACATCCCCACATTATTCTGACTGCTTACAGAGTTGTCAAGGCCAAAAATTCTTGGAAGTATGGCCTGGTGTGGCTGAGTTTATGTTATTTAATTATGAAAGCATTATTTGGCATTTGTAGTCCTAACTTATTGAAGCTTATCTGTAGAATTCCTCTACCTCTTGGATACTTACTTATATGAAGCTATATGTTTGTGTACTGGATGGACCAATAGTTGAATAGTTTTCCTTTTTCAGTAAACATTATCTTGCATAGACTGTAAGTTTTGTCATACAGCTTTCACTGGTTTATTTGAAGTGCTATCATTATTCTGCTTAACACAGTAGCACTTATGTAGTGTGGAGTATTGCACCTCATACACTTTTGCATTTCAGAGCATTTTCTGACAAATAAACTTAAAAAGCATAAAGTAAACAAATGTAAATATTTTATGAGCAGTAAAACCTATTAAGACTGTACAACAGCAATGCTATCAGTAGAAGTGTTCTTTTAATAATGGTGCATTCATAAGTATTTCCATAAATAGTATAATATATTATATTGTACACATTCCCCAAGTTATATTTTTGCCATGCTTTCAAAAATTGCCATGTCTTGAAAACTGTACAATCTAGACATACATTGTAGTACATTTTTTAACCAGTCATAAGCTTTCACATGACAAGAAATTATTCTGAGTGCATGTTCATTGAGATATTTATAGAAATATGAAAACATATGCCTAATTGTATAATTAGTAATATAAACAACCTTGAGTATCACTCAAGATGTGCAACTTACAGTGGAAATATCAAAGACAGTTTTCTCCCAACAGCATCTAAGGTTTTGCTTGATGTCATGCAACAGTTTACAAGTCACTTATTTTTTTTACCCCACTGCAAAAACGGAAAAAGGGATTGTGGATGGAAGGGTGAAGTACATATGGAAATATTGTTTATTTTCATAATTACTAACAAATAACTGGCAGCAACTCAAATATAATATGCCATAAATGGACACTGACAGTGACTTTTCCTGTCTTTCACCATGGCATATCACATCATACCCCTCAGTAACATGGTGGGCTTGCTGTTATGAAAATATGAACAAAAATATGAATAGTAAATGGCAAAATGGTTAATCCATATACTGCCTAACAATCTTAATGTCATTTTGTTGCTAACCCCTTGCACTTTCTAATACTGCCTCTTATTAGCTGGTATGTTGCTTAGTTAAAGCAGTCAGACCAAAACAAATTGTCTGCACATCAAAAGGAGCTATGAGTCTGAACTAGAAGTTTACATAAAGGCGCAGTAGGCTTGACTGACCTGAGTAAACCGATTGTGTTTTTTTACTGAATTACTTCATTAAGCTTGTTACACATGTCGTTCAGTTCCCCTGAGGAAAGTACCTATGTAGGCACCTTACTGAGTATGTTCTAGGCTGTGATAGACCACTGAGTTTTGCTTGGACGAATTTATAAATCATACATGAGCATCAGTACTTCTTGTAAGTATAGGCATTCTGGTCATTTTCTTGGCATATTTTCACATTTTCTTCACCAAAACACTTAAGTAACTGCATTTGGCACTGCCTTGTGAACTACCCACATATTTTCATGTACTGTTAGAGTGACCATCCACAAAGAAGATAATATATTTGTGAGTAAGATACATAGCTTAACAATGAATCTTTGAGGAAAGGTCATTATATCAGTAAAAAAAGAAGTTAAAGATAGTTCATAGTAATACTTTTCATAGTCTTTTGCTTAATTACTGTACATTGATTTTTCAGCTTAAAATTACTGTTTGGTTCCTCTGAGACCAATGACTTTGGTTTGTAATAGTCCTCTTAATCACCATAAGGAGCTTGAAGAACTGACAAACTGAGGATGTCATTGCCCCCTTTATTCAGCCCTCATTAGGTTAGTCATTGAATATAATGCCCCCTTTGGCATGTATCTGTCCAGACACATACAACAACTGGAACATCCACAAAGATCCCTTACTAAAAAGATACAAAGCCTAAACATGTCCTACATGGACTGATTCAAAGCTCTGTCACTGTTCTCCGGGTCCGGGAAACTGCTAAGATGTGACCTGGGTCTGGCATACACAGCATCCTCTGACCCATTACTGATGGATTTACTGCACATCAGCACATCAAATGGCATCTGAAATACCCAGTCAAAGGATCTAAACTTCTTCTGTAACATCAGTAGGATTGCTTGAAGGAATAATCATATCATATAGAGGATACCAGTGATGTGGAACAGACTTCTTATGCACTTAAAACAAAAGTTCATCCCTGTCCATTTTCAAGCGCAGTTTAGATCTGTGGATGATAAACAGAAAGTTTACCCCAGGACTCCCCCCTGTACTTCTGATGGACAGAGGCATCTCCTAAATGCTTTATCCCTTGCATGGGTCCCTTTAAATTTTCTATAGTATGGTCCCAGTTATTCTCATCAGGGATAATATAAAATTATAAATCATGGGATGGATAAGGCTAATCTGTATGAAACTGGGAAAGGTTATTTTGAGCACAAAAAGGGACATTGTCTAGACTTAAAATAGCCTGCAAGTACTGAACTGTGAACCTCTGAAGAAAGTTCAAAGTTGATAACATTTTCTTGGGAGAAGTTTCATGTGCCAGTCAGCAGTGTCTAGAATACTGGTGAGAGACACTGGCTGCCTTCACTGGGACCCAGGTAATACAGACTGCATATGCAAAAGTTGACTGGGATAAATTATGTTACACAGGGAAGTAACCCAGATGTTATAATTTACTTTCACACTGCACTTTCCTCAAAGATATTTAAGGGTCCAAATTGAGAGGTTAAATCAGCAAGAAAAAGAGAATAGTATTGCTGGAACTGAATTCATTCTCAGATCTTGGTGAGTGCCTTCATGTGGTGGACACTGTTTCTGCAAAATCTTTTCAAGATGACAGTGATATGTAAACTGTATTTTATATGTCATGGAGAAAGGTAGGTTAAACGGGTCTATATTAGATCATCGAAACGGCAGAATTTCGAATGATCTAATATCGAACCCAATATCGTGAATGCTGAAAACAGCGAAGCTGCACAAAACCGAATTCTTTCTTAGGGAAAGAATTTGGTTGGCCGATGTTGTAGCTTCGCTGTTTTCAGCGATGCGGTGGAAAGTTACGGGTTGGGTTAAGGTAAGTGTGTGATTGTGTAGACGTTCAGGTTAGGGCGCGGATTGGGTGAGTTAGGGTTAGGGAGCGGGTCAGGTAAGTGTGCGATTGTGACAGAATTTGGGGTTAGGGGCGGGTTAAGTGAGTTAGGGTTAGGGCGCGGGTGAGGTGAGTGTGCAATTGTGACGGACCTTAGGGTTAGGGTCTGGGTTAAGGTAAGTGGATAGATAGTAGTGTATGTGCAGTGTAGTGTAGGGTTAGATGTCACTTTTAAATGTATGTGTGTGGATTGCTGTTTTTTAGTGTGCTTGTGGTGTGTATGTGTTACTCGGAACAGCAAATTTTTTCCCCTGGGAAAAAATTAACTGTTTTGAGGTTTCGATGTTGTTAGGGTTCAGGTTTTGCCATTTCATGTTATGGCATTCGATAAAGTGCCGTTTCATTGATCCGATATAGACCCGGTTAAACAAGTATATAAAAAGAAAAAAAAAAGACTGGGTGCAAAGTTCCCAGAATAAAAAGTGCTCAATACTGGTGAGTGCAGTGGTGCTACGACTTGAAAAAAAATACAGGTAGAATCCTCAGGAAATGAAAACATTCCTATCACAGGATTAGGTTAGGATTGGGGAAGGGGGCGTGACTCCCCCCCCCCCCACACCCAGTGGTAGAAGGAAGTAGTGGTCCACATAAACTGACATGCCAAAAAAAAAGGCATAGAGATGACAAAGTGAACTGTTGAGGATAAGGTTACTATTATACAAGAAGCACAGAATTTCCAGATAGAGTATATTTAGAAAGATTAAGAGAGAAATTAGAAAAAAGATAAATGCTTCCAGAAGGAAAGCTGTCAGAAGCTACAAATAAAAAGGTATATTCCTTAATGTAGTAGATCAATGAAAAACATTATTTAGATAAAGAAATATTGAACTGCATAGAAAAAGAAGCAACACAGGAAGTGAGAAAATATAAAGAAAAAAAACAGAGGTTTTTGAAAGGTATGAAAAAAACATGGACGTAGGAAAAACAGAGATCTGGTAGGATATATTTCTGCAAAGAAGAAAGACAGACTACTCAGTACAAAAAAAGGGTCCATGTCTGGCTACCGAATTTGAAAAAACACACCCGCAAAACAGCAAAAGGAAGACAGCGAATTGGACAATCATCAAACTACAGCAGCATTGAAAAAAACTACATTGAATGGCCATAGCTGGCCTCCAGCTAGGAAGTAACGCAGTACATAATGTAAGTGAAAGGAAACCTTTTAAATTTTCTCTTTTCTCCACTGTTGTGTGCTCTCAGAGTTAGTTTATTTAGTTAGGAGTGATGGGGGGCACAGCCCCACACATTTGGAGTGTGTGTGGGGGGGTGGGCACAGCCTCCCATCTTGGTTGTGTGTGATGTTGGTTGACTATGGCCATTCAGTGTTTTTTTTTTCAATGCTGTTGTAGTTTGATGATTGTCCTGTTCGGTGTTTTCCTTTCATTGTTCCGCAGTTCATTTTTTTTTGAGTTAGGTAGCTGAACATAGACCCTACAAAAATGCAGCTCTAAAAGTATTTGAAGAGAAATACTGGTAAAAGACACCTAGCAATGGAGAATTTCATATTGCAAAAATAAGATGTCCAAGGGGGAATGCAAAAAAGAATATTAGTGAGGTAGAAATTAAACAAATAAATATTGAAGTGATGGACCATGTGCAAATGAAGGGTTTAATGTTGAAACTCCAGTACAGGTAGTCTCGAAACATGATGGACCTGTGGATCCTCAGATAGAGGAACAGCATGTGGAGCAGGATACATCTGAAGAGGATTTGCCTTAGGGCATTGTTTTGGAATCACCTGTAGGAGATTTACATGAAAGTCTATTAGAAATTGTGCAGCAAAGGAATTAGCAGGAAACCGTGACAACTTTTATGCAGGTAATGTTGCAGCATGATGGGCCAGTGGTTGTTATGTGGGGGAGCAGCAGATTAAGTTGAATCCTAGGACATGTCACAGAAATTTGTTTTGTGACTTTCTGTAGAAGTCTTTCAGAAAACAGGGAAGGTGCTTTCAGTCTAGTAGAAAATGATCTAGGGGAAGACCTGCTTGATTTAATAAAGATGAACAGATATGTTCAAATAGATGCAAAAAATATATTACAGAAAGTAAGTAAGACCCAAAATGTTAGAAAATTGGTACAACAGATGAATACAGTAATCAGAACAATTAATAGAAATTAATGTGATATAACAGAAATAAATAGAATATACTGCTTTTGGTAGACAAAGTGCTACCACAAAAATGTAGAGTAACAAAGGAAAAGAACGGACTAAATAGAATGCCACTATGGAAGAATCAAATAGCGAAAACTACAAAATGATTAATACAAAAAGTTTTACTGTTAAAAAACTTTAGAAACGGGAACAGATAATCAAAAATACTTAGAAAGACAGATGTGGTAAAAGCAATGCACAGTATCAAAACAAACCAGGATTTATCATACACTACATCTAATAATAAACTAAAAGTATCAGCGCAAGCAAAAAAGCTTAGAAGGCATGCTGATAAATATAAAGGAAGAGTAAACAATAAGCTATTCATTAATGAGTAAAAAAATGTATAGAGACCCTCTAAACAAAGCAAACAGAATAGAAACATTACCAAAAATAAACATGTATATTTGGTTATTTATTTACAAAGACCCTGTTGAACATAACAAGATGCTGAATGGATAGAAGAACTAAAGGAAAGTAAGGAGCTCTAATGTGGGCAATATAAAATAGGATAAGTAACAGCCAGAGATTTTTAACACCTTTATTAAATTATCGCATCTATATCACGTTATTGAACGTTTACTTAATCGAATCAATAAAGGTCGAACTTTATTGATCAATTAAGTAAAACATCGAATAATGTAAAAAAAAAAAAAAAAAAAAAAACAAATTAAAAAAAAAAACTAAATGGCGTAGGCAAGGGGGCAAGCCCCCCTGCACCCCCCTACTTAAATATACCAACTCCGAGACTGCACTACATTGTGGTAAACAGAAATTTCACCTTACAGAGATTTCCGTTTACTTGCACGATGTTCTTCACTTTCGATATTGTCGTGCCGACAATAGTCAGCTTAATTATTAATTAATAATTGTCAGCTTACGACAACGTGAAGTAGACCCAAATTATCAGCTAAGACATAGGCACACATTCATTAATAGAAAAGAAAACAAATCATATTAACATGTTTCCATTTACACACAATTTCTTTCTTTTCAACTGTCTTTCAGTCCAGCATCACATAAAAGTTGCTCAATTCCTGCCTTTCCATAAACCTCACTCCTCCTTCTGAACATTTTTATGCATGTGTCATTCCCACCAATTCCATTTATTTCATTGGCATGTACTCCATCCCCTTTCTAAATCTCTGCCTTCTATTTCTTTTATCTCTTCAAGTACAGTTCATTTAGATTTTGATTTTCATTTTTAGTAATTGCTTTTGGGCAGCCAGAAGAATTAAACGTAATAAGGTCTTACTGTATCTAGGCAATTCAGTTCATATATCGAAACAAAAACAATTCTTTCCTTAGTTGCAAACATCTGATCCCCCAATATTTTTGACAGAGTACACTGAAGGGAATTTTTTTAAATCTGCCAGCTAATTACATTCCCAAAAAACTTGTTCCTAGTTACCTCTTTCTTCCAAATCATACCTCAAACTTTTGCTATCTACCTGAGGAAAAATTCTTTGAAGTCTGCATGAGGGTATAAAAATACTTATGCGGACACTTCCAATCAAACATCCTAAACCTTCTGTACTTTGTTGCATACTTGATAGCCAAACAAATATCCTCCCGTTGTGCCCTTGTAAATTGCTTTTCCAGTGTTTCTTCCAGACGTTTGTAACATCCACTGATTGATTCTTATAGCTATCGTGAAATCTTTTTTTATGTCCTACTAATTATCCCATTTTTTAACAGTAGCTTGTGTTCTAGACTGTGCTAGAAACTCTACCAGAGCAGGTTTTTCACTTAGGTGTCCCATCCCTTTCTCTTTGCCATTACTCGTATATCAGTCCCTGATAGTGAAGTCAGTTTCTAACCTGCATTCCAACTACTACTTGACTTAATCCCACTCTGTTAACTTTCCCTGTATAGTGAAATCAGTTTCTAACCTGCAGTACAAACTACTACTTGACTTAATCCCTCTCTGTTAACTTTCCCTCTCTAATTATTGGCTCCCAATACTTTGGTTCCCTTTCACAGATTCATAGATTCAGAGATTGTTGCTAGGCTAAAGACGGGGGGGGGGGTGCCTAGCCACGTTTCCAAGAAAGAATACTGACATCCTGTGTCCAAACAGGATATTGGGGGCCAGGCATTTATAAGCTACTTCTGTCCATAAGGGACAGGATGCAAGGCCTGGTGTAAATTTCCTGTACCCATTGACTGGTCTAGATTGTGCTTAGGTTCTTAGGCATTTACTAGGCTAACGATCAGAAGGACCTTTTTATGCCTAGCTATGCATCCCAAATCTCTGACAAGTTCTGGTACCATTGAGAAGTGTAAGCAGGGGCTTGGAGGTGGTGAAACATTTATAAAGAGGGGTCTGGGAAATTAACCATTTAAAGGCTGCCTGTGTCCATTAGACACATAGATGCCAAACCAGGGATGGATTTCCTGTTCCCCACCCAGTTGTCCAAGTTACACTTGAATTGGGTTAGGGAGGAACTCTGCTTTGCATGGATGGGGAGCTTGTTCCAGAGAAGAGGTAGTCTCTGGGATACATACCCGTCTCTCCAGCAGGTCCTATTTATATCATAGGCAAGGTTTAAGTCTTTAGAATGGGTAATTTTGGTACTGTTTCTTTTGTAGATATGTAGGAGATCCATCAGAGTGGGGTCTGACAATGTCTTGTATGTCAGGCATAGATCTCCCATCAACAGCTTGTAGGAGACAGAATACAGGGCTAGGGCCTTGAGACAGTCTGCACAGGACATGTTATGCCCTGTATTCTTTTAGTGAGAAAACTCTGTGGACGTTCCAGTTGTTGGATATGCCTGGTTAAGTACATACAGAAGGGGATTTTGTACTTAATGATAGGTCTGATGAATTCCGAATACAGTGGAACAATGACTTCCTTGGACTTAGATGCTATACCTTTAGTTGTAAGTTGCATAGCATAGAATTATTTCCTCACTACTGTTGTCACATGATGATCAAAGGATAGATTACTGTCTGTGCGTGTCCCTAAATCCCTGACTACTGGATCAACTCATGGGAGTGTTTTGTCAATATGATAGATACCAGTAGTGGATGACTTCCCAAAGGATACTATTATGCATTTCTTGGCATTTAGTTTTAGTCCATGGCTCTGGCACCAGTTGTTTGTCTATGTCAGTCTTTCCTGGGGAACATTTCTGTCAGTGGGCAATTTAATGACAGCTCCAAACTTGCACTCATCTGCAAATTTAGTTAGTCAGAGGCCATTGACATTGGCCTTGACTTCAGAGAAGTAAATACCAAAAAGGAGCAGTCCCAGGGACGAACCCTGAAGGACCCCACTTGTGACTGGCCTCTTTGTAGAGGTGGACCTCCCAGTTGTAACTTCCTGGGTCCTGTCTGTTAGCCATCTCGCTATCCACTGGGTGACTTAAGTGTTTGCACCTAGTTTATCAACAAAGCCCAAGTGGGGGATTGTGTCAAATGCTTTGACCAGTTCGAGGTAGGCAGTGTGAACCGTTTTGCCCTCATCCATTGCTTTGGTGACCTTCTCAAAGAAGTCCACCAGGTTGAGTAGGCATGACCTGTCCTTAACGAAATGAAATGGGGTTGAGTTCAGTGTCTGGAAGTTTCCTTTGTCATTATTGATCATTTCCATGATACTTCTTTCCATGGCTTTGCATATGAGACTAGTGAGGCTTATGTGTCTGTAGTTTCCAGGGTCTGTAGATGGCCCACCTTTGTGCAGAGGGATGAGTGTTGCTGTTCTCCATTCATGAGGCACAAAGCCTCTTTGGAGGTTACAGTTAAAAATCAATTCCAGAGGGCCTGATAGATTATGTTTTATACTGTTTAGAAGGCATCTTTTACTCTTTAGAAGGCATCCTAGGATATTGTTTGGGGCCATTGATGCAATGTTTTTGGTCTTATTAACAGCATTAAGGACCTTCTCCCTAGTGATAGCAGGGAGAGTTATATTTGATGGTTATTTTCTGAGGGAAGGTTGATAGGAAGAGAGGGGTAAAGTTGGAAGTGAATTTGTCGTCTAGAAGGTTTGCTATATCTTCTGGCTAAGTACAGGTGGCTCCATTTACACTGAACTGTGCCCACAATTGTGTATTGACTGTGAGGTTGTGAACATAGCTAAAGAATACCTTTTAGTCGTCCTTGGCCTGGGAGGCCAAATCTACCTTGAATTTGGCTTTGGTAGACTTTATTTGTCCTCTGAGTTGTTTGTTTAGTTTGATGAGAGTGCTTTTATCCTGCTGATTGCTGCAACTCCCAGTTTTTGCCATGGTTTTCTTCCTTCTGTTATACAGCCTATTGATGTTTTGATTACACCAGAGTAGCCTGCTTTATGAGTTAGTTCTGTGCTTCTTCCTGATGGATGCAACTTCCTCTACACAGCTATTAACTGGCTTGTATAGGGTTTCTGTGAACAGTGCTGCATAGGCAGCAATGTTCTCAGGGTTTATGGGGTCTTGACATTTTGCCAGGTTATCACTTAATAATATGAAGTTCACCTTATTCCTGTGTTAGCCAGAGTTCCAGGTTTTATTTTACTTCAAAGGAGACATTTTGTGGTTTGACCTTACAAGAGAAGACATTATTATGGGGCTGTACAGCACTCTCCCATATTAGTAAGGACCAAGTCCAGTATGGTTGCACCCCTTGTTGGTGTATTGACAATCTGGTATGCAGAGTATGAGTTTATCAAATCCAGGAATCTATGTTCCTGTAGGTTTGGTGTTGTGTATGATTCCCAGTTAATAGTGGGGTAATTAAAGTCTCCCATGAATATAGTATTGGGTTGGATAGTGAGTGTTTCCAGTAAGTTTAAATACATAGTATGGGTTTCCTGTGTCATAGAGGAGGACCTATAGCTTACAAGGAAGTGATATTGGATTTTGTCTGTGGTGATTTGAACATAGAAAAGCTCAAGTGCATTGTCCTGCTTGACCAGCCTTGAGGTATATTTATTTTTGATGTAAACTGAGACACCTTCACCTTTAGTCCCTGTCTGTGTAGTAGCTGGTCTAAATGTCTGGAAGGCATTACAACCTTGCACTGCCGGTGTACTCTCCATGGCTTTAAACCATGTCTCACTGACCACATAGACGTCAGCATTCTCTAGGGTAAAGAGAGCTTCTAGACTGTAGAGTCTTTTGTTTAAACTTCTAGCATTGAGCAGTAACACCCTTAGATTTTCTTGGTTTTGATTTGCTATGTCAGACATCCTTTATGTTTGGCATTGCCTAAAAATGGCACTGTGGGGGAGGACAATATTTTAACTAATATTCAGAATCCTAGAGGGGAGTGGTGTAGACCATCCCTGGTAAAGCAGTGTGGTCCGTTGACCGTGTCCTTCCATGCTGACAAATATTGCACCGCTTAGAATGACTCCAGAAACTAAGCCAGTTACTAAAGTCAGTCATTGTTTGTTCATATTGTGGCATCATCCTTGGAAATGGTAAAATGCTGCTCAGTGCTAGGCTCATACCAGCCTGGGACACATATTCCGAGAGCTCCATGATGTCCCTCTTCTTATAATCTAGGGAAGTACGTATCAGGTAATTTACAAACACATGGATTATGACTGAGTCATACTGGTACTTGTGGTCAAATGACATTCGTGCATGCCTAATGTGGTGGATCCTGGTCCCTGATAAGCAACTGACCATGACTTTGTCCTTACTCAATCTGGTGAGAAGGACATCAGTGTGTCTCACAATGGAGTCTGCAATGACTAGAATGTTGGATTCTGTAGTGGCTTTTATAAAAACAATATAGGAAGAAATCCATCAGAAGGTTCCAATAAAAAATAACACATACTTTTTATTAAATAACAGCTCTCAGTAAAAAACATAAAAAGGTAAGAGCTTTCATGCCAAATGTTAGCACTTCATCAGACATAATTCAAAAACACCATTATTCAATTTATGTAGTGCAGACCAATCAGCTACTACACATCTCAATCTCATTCATCTAATTGGCCGAGCTTTCAATGCCAGCTTTAAAGGAACAGAGCCCTTCAACCAAAATTCTTTATCTGCCTGCAGTTGTATTATCCATCTTAATTCATTCATTTCTATTTCATTATTCAAGTCACCCATCCTCATACTAGGGAAAATGAGTTGTAATACGATAAATTCAAAAACATGGCTATAATCATTACCAGAAACATGTTTAGCCAGTGCATTAGTAACCCTTAACATTGTGCACTTCACAAAGGTGTTCTTTAATTCTCTCTTTCAATGGTCGGGCTGTCTTGGCTACATAGACGCAAGGACAGACCTTGCAAATAGCTGGATAAACCAGGTTATTACTGCAACAGTCCACATATATATTAGGAGTAAATATATGCCCTGTAGATGGATGTACGAATGTATTGTTATAAGATATACAGTCACAAAAACTTCAGTTCGTGCAAGGGAAGGTTCCAATATGGGTAGATCTCACAACTCCAGTTTCCCTGGCCCCATAGCAAAGCATTATTTTCAGCGATTTCTTATTCTTAACTGAAAACTTTTGATATTCTCCTACTATCTGCTTCAGCCTGTCATCAGCCATTAAGATCGGCCAATTCCGTCTAATGGTGTTACAAATTACATTGACATTGTTAGAGTAAAAAAACAGGCATGGATGATCTTCAGCTAATTAAGATGGATAATACGACTGCAGGCAGATAAATAATTTGGGTTGAATGGCTCTGTTCCTTTAAAGCCAGCATTGAAAGCTCAGCCAGTTAGATGAATGAGATTGTGATGTGTAGTAGCTGATTGGTCTTCACTATATAAATTGAATAATGGTGTTTTTGAATTAGGTCTCATGAAGTGCTAACATTTGTCATGAAAGCGTTTATCTTTTTATGTTTTTTGCTGTGAGGTGTTTGTTATTTTAATAAAGTGTATGTTGTTTTTTTATTGGAGCCTTCTGCTGGATTTCTTTCTACATTATTTTTATATAAACAAACCACTAAGGAAGAGAACATCACACGAAGAAACACTGTTAAGTGCTTTTGGCCTTTCTAGCCTTCATCAGAATATCACTAAAAATAATAAACTGCATCATTTAAATAACCTTTCCCTTGTCACATGATCCTCCTCGTTATTCAAACGCTTCCATCAAAATACTATGATAAAAAACTGTAATAAACTCTTTGTAGAACTTCTTTTTTAACAGAAAAATCCTTGTTTTAAAAGTTTTTTTCTTTGAAAAACATGTACTAAACATGATAAGCCTCATACAGCATTGTGTATAATACATGTAATAAATAAAATTATTTGTTTATCTGTTTACATTTATTTCTCTTCAGGTTCTTGGTTAACTCCATGTTGTAATTAACATTATTATTAAGAGCAGGTTTACTGTAAGCATAAAACAAAATCTGCCACTTTAACTCTCTAAATTCTAATTTGTTGTCTCTGTTCCCATCGAAGGAACTAGCAACGTGGTCTATAACTGTAAAACTATTTTTTTTTTAAATTAAGGCAATCCATAAAATGTTTCCCCAATGCATTCTGTTTGTTTTTAACTGATTGTGTACTGATGCTCATAAATCCTTTTCTTGAGCTCCCTGTTAGTTTTGCCTATGGAAAATGCCTCACAAGTGTCACACTTAGCAAGATATACCACATACTTTCAATTACATTTGAAAAAAAGCAGGTACAAGTAATGTGTTTCCTGTTCTTACATCAATAAAAAAGGACTTTCCCAAGTATACCTACACTGGTTGCAGTTAAAGTATCTGTATGTACCCCTTTTCTTTTTGCACCTCGATCCCTCTTTCCAGAGGTGCTTTAATATTCTTAGCTTTTTTGTTAATACAAGGTTGATCACCCACTACTCCTTTAACTTCTTCATTCACTTTAGTATACTCCAATTGTATATAACTTTCCTAATAGCGGCAGTGAGTGCAACATCTGTTGCTAGTGTTGATATGTCTGTCCCCATTCCCCCCAGATTCTCCCACTAATGCAATGCATGCAAAAAAGAGACAGAAAACCTACCACTTTTGCAGGGCAAAAGTCTATGACTGTGTTCCTGCCTGAGCTGGAGGCTATGGCTGGAGCCATTTTTCAGGCAGTTGATTATGGTGTGTAAACCCTGGATGTTAGGTAGTCCAATCTCACCTTCATTTTTACATATGGGTTCAGAGCCGATCCTCAGCTCCGACTCGGCCGATTTTCAAGCTTGAAGACTTCTGGTTGGCTCCTGGCTAAGCAGGTATCCCATGGTGCACCAGTGCAATCCCCAGTTCTCGTTTGCCGTGTCGACGAGTTCGGATGTGCTTCTCTTGGCTCTGGCTAAGTTTTTTGCATTTTTTATTATCTAGTGGTTTTTTGCATATTTACTGAATATATACATATATAGGGCTTTATCTTTATTGTCTTGTGTGACCATATTAGTAGTATCCTGTGTACCAGTAGTTAGGCGCAGTTGCACTTTGCCTAAATCGTTAGTTTGGCGGTTTCGCCTTTTCCTGTTATTTACTGGAAAATATACATATAGGGTTTACCTTAATTGCACTGTGGTTTTGTGTGACCAATATTAGTTGTCTCCTGTGTCTCACTAGTTAGGCGCAGTTGCGATTATTGTCTAGATAGTTAGTTTGGTGATTTTGCCGTTCTTAATCAATAGGGGCTCCTATTGATTATTTTTCTGTCAAGCGATTATTGTTGACTGCTGGTCTTTAGCGGAGACCCGCTAAAGTCATAATTACTTTACAGTTGCGTATTTTACTCCTACCCCTTGAGCGTGTGTGTTGTGGTATTCTTGGTCTGTTTGAATTAGAAGACCCGGTTCTTCACAGGGCTAGGCCCATTTAACTTAGAGGACCTAGTCCTCATGTTGCTACTCCACTGCATTTTTATTTGAAAATGTTTCCTGTGTGACTGAATCTGTCTGTTGTTTAGTGAAATACCTAATTTTTTTTCTTACACCAAGCTAGGCCCATTTAACTTAGAGGACCTAGTCCTCGTGTAATTCTTCAGGGCTAGGCCCATTTTAGTTAGAGGACCTAGTCATCAGTCATTCTCTTTCTCCTCTGGTTGCTTGTGTGTTGCAATGTCTAAGGATAGCAAGGAGCACAAACCCTCTGGGTTTAAAAAATGTATGAAGTGCTCCCAGAAAATGTCTTTGACGGATGGTCACAGAAGCTGTGTCTACTGTTTGGGAGCCATCCCTTTGGAAGAATCATGTTTGTTCTGTTATGCTTTCTCTCCTAGAATGTTACAGGAGAGAAAGAACAAACTGATACTCAGGGGTCTTTTGAAGCCAACCTTCGAGGAAGCTTTGTCTGGTTCTTTGGCTAAGTCTTCGAAGTCAAGATCTGACTCAAAATCAAAAGGTTCAAAAAGACCTTCTCCGGCACCGCAGGTGTTTCGGAGCCGCCTGCCAAATTAACAAAATCTGCCTCCTTGACTCCTCAGTCTTCGGAGCCAAAGGAGAGCACCGTGGTTTCAGAGTCGGTCACAGGTGCTTTGGTGCCGACTGCTAAACCCTTGCAAATAGTTGACTCTGCTTCTCGGAGCCGGTCTATAGAGTCCCTACCAGTCTCCTTGATGGTCAAATCTCCAGTGCCTGCTAGGTCGAGATCCCCAACCTTATCTTCTAGATCTTCCAGGAGTCTTTCGGAAGAAGATGTGGAGAGGGTAGTACTGAGACTCCTGAAGTCGTCTGCCCTGCACCAATTTTTGTTGGCTCCGACCCAATCGGCTCCGGAGCTACTCAAACCAGTCTTGTCCTCATCCATGATTCCTCCTCCAAGCCATGTTGGTTTTTCGAAGCTGAAGTGCTTGTTACCAGCAGAGGAACCCTAGGTTCCGGCTCCACTTGCTGTTGCATTGGAGCAGAGTTCGGCTCCGACATGCTCGGCTCCATCTGTTGTGTCCAGGGACCGAAGCTCTTCTGTCGGCGCCGAGGGGGAGGGTTTAAATCGATCTTCATTGGTTCCGAGCCTTCTTCTCGGTGCTTCCGCCAGGGTGATCTCAGACCCTGCATCTATGTCAGAGCCGATGGCTCGGGCTCCAGCACCGTCCTTTGTCTCTTCGGAGTGGGGATGGTCTTCTGAGCCGGAAAGGTCTGCTTTTGAGGTGATGAGTGTGCTGTTGCAATCTACAGCCCCTACCAGTGGTACAAGCACTCTTCCCCCCAAGGCTCCCACTTCGGTCTCAGTACTTACTCTCTCTGGAGACAGCAGAGACCCACAGCCTCAGGAGCCACCGGCTGGTGGCCCCCACTCTTCCGGGACCTCCCCAGAATGTCCTTTCGAGGAGCCCCCTCGAAAGAGAGTATGCAAGAGGAAGCATATCGACTCCCAGGATAAGTCTCTGACATAGGACACTGACCTCGATGAGTCGAAGGGGTCTCCTAAGTCGTCCTCTGATGATGTCTCCTTTGTGAACATTCTAGAGATCCTTAAACAGAGGTACGACTGGCCCACTGTCAACACTTCTGATGAGGAGTCGGTGTACCTGAAGGCTTTCGGGTCTCAACCCTCTGCCTCTTGGGTGTCTCCACCTTTCGACGAGCTAATGGATCTGGCTAGTCGGAATGTGTGGGATACTCCCGATGCCGTGGAGCCAGTCCCTAGAAGACCAAATAAGTTCCTGTCTGCCCCTTCTGGAAAATAATTCTTGTCTAAGGGCGTTCCCGTAGATGCCATGGTGGTGGCGTTAGCCACGAAGAAGGAGTTGGCAGAAACTTCTTCCTCTGTTCATCCGCCAAACAAAGATTCTCGACAGATGGACAGATTTGGGAAGCGTGTATTTAGTTCAGCGGCTTTTACACTTCGATCCCTGAACTGCCTTACCCATTTCACGAGATTGCAGAGGGATCTCCTCAAGGAGTTAGGAGATTCAATACAGGGTGCTTGTCCTGAAGGAGGCCCGGATAGGATCTCTGCTCAGTTGTCCACCCTAAATTCGGTAGTTAACTCCTCCATGCGGCTTATCTCTCATGCGACTAATGGAGTGAGCAGAGCAGCGGGTTCAAGAGTTGCCCTTAGGCGCCACTCCTAGATGCGCTTGTGTAATTTTGTGGAGCCTTTTAAGTCCACCTTCACCAACGCCCCATTTGATGGTTCCTCCTTGTTTGGTTCCAAGGTGAAAGAAACACTCACTCGATGTGAACAGGAAGGAAAGACTCTCTCTGCCGTGAGAGTCCATTTTACTGTCCCCATTCGACCATACACCAAAGGTCAAAGGGGAGGTAAGATGTGGTTCAAAAAGTCCCAGAGGGCCTTTCCGGACACACATAGTGAATCCTTCTTCAGAGGCAAAGGAAGAGGAAATGGTAGACGTTGCCCTAGAGGCAGGGGTGGTCCGCAATACCAGCAAGACCGTGGTTCCTTTCGAGGGCGGCCTTATCAGCGCTCCTGATGTGGGGCCCGACTGCGTTTCTCTGGGGCCAGTCGGGGGTCGCATCTCTTTGTATTCAGAAGCCTGGCTAAATATAACCCAAGACAAGTGGGTACAAAGAGTTGTTACCAGAGGCTATATCATACCCTTTTCCCTTCCGCCGTTTGTTCCCAAGAAGATCCCAGATGTTCCACTCAATCACAGGGATCAGGCAACTGTGGAGATCAACTAGTTGCTCTCAAAAAGAGTCATCCAGCCTGTCCCAGCAAACCAGACAGGATCCGGAACTTACTCCAAGTTCTTTTAAGTCCCAAAACGAACTGGAGACTGGAGGCCAATATTGGACCTCAGCAGATTAAACAAATCCATGAAAAAGGACAAGTTTCGGATGGTAACACTTCAGTCGATACTCCCGTTGTTAGGGAAAGACTATTGGATGTACTCTCTAGATCTCCAAGACACCTACTACCACATAAAAATGGACAAGGTGTCAAGGAGGTATCTGCACTTCCGGCTGGGAGCCAGCCATTATCAGTTTCGTGCTTTGCCCTTTGGTCTCACCCCAGCCCCCAGGGTGTTCACCAAATGCATGGCAGTAGTGACAGCTCACCTGAGATGTCAGGAATTCAAGGTGTTTCCGTATTTGGACGACTGGCTCCTAACCGCCCCCCACCAGGCATCTACTTCTCCAAAACAGGGACACCACCATCCCGCTTTGTGCTCAACTAGGGATCTCCATAAATTGGGAAAAATCTGCATTACTGCCCTCGCAGTCTGTGAATTTTATAGGCGCAGAGGTAGACACAGTGGATATGACAGTTCGTCTTCCCGCCAAAAGAGCACAAAACCTCATCTCACAAGTTCAGCAAATGCTTCCACTTCGGAAGGTCAAAGCAAAGTGGATTCTTCAACTTCTTGGAAAAATGGCCTCAACCATTCTGTTAATACCTTTAGCCAGGTTGCACATGAGAATCCTTCAATGGCTCCTGTTCTCCCAGTGGTCGTTCCAATATCTACCACTGAATCACCCTATTCTGCTGACGGAATCATGCAGAAAGGACCTTCGTTGGTGGATAGCCCCCAACAACTTGTTCATGGGAGCTGCCTTTGTGCCTGCCCAACCCGTTGCCACTGTGACCGTGGATGCCTCCCAGGTTGGGTGGGGGGGCATTATCTTGGCAGGACTGTCCACGGCACATGGCAAGAACACTAGGCTCATCTGCTTATCAATGTTCTGGAGATGAGAGCGGTGCTTCTGGCTTTGCAAGCACTTCAGGACCTTCTTCCTCCAGGGATGATTGCGATACAATCGGACAACATGTGGGTTGTGTGGTATATCAACAAACAGGGTGGTACCAGATCTTACCCACTCTGTCGAGAGGCCATGCGCGTTTGGGAATGGGCAATTTCTTCCCAGCACTTTCTGGTGGCAACGCACATTCCAGGGACAACCAACGTGATAGCTGTCAAGCTGAGCCAGGCAATCTTGCTGCGCCACGAGTGGGCTCTGAAACGGGAAATAGTGGAACAGATTTTCCGAAAATGGGGACAACCTTGCTGTGACCTTTTTGCCAGTCCAGCCAGTGCCAAGTGCAGCAGTTATTTTTCCCTAATTCCCCCACCGGGGGAAGCACCCAGAGACGCTCTGGTCCTCGATTGGCCCACGGGACTTCTATGCCTTTCCTCCATTCCCTCTTATCCCCAAAGTGATACAGAAAGCCAACCGACTGGGAAGCAAGTTAATCCTCATTGCTCCTTACTGGCCTCGTCAGGTCTGGTTCCCCTTCCTCGAGCCTCTTCTCCTGGACAATCCTTAGATCCTGGACCCAGTTCCAGATCTATTGACCCACATGTCGGGTTCGCTACACCCCTCTCTCCACACCCTCAAATTGACAGCTTGGCTGCTCCAGTTCCATCTCTAGTCAGGTTTCACGATGTTTCGTCATCAGTGTCCCATATTCTTTTATCCTTGCATAAACCATCAACCAGAAGGCTGTATGACGGTAAATGGAAAAGGTTCTCTATTTAGGCACAAAAAATGAAAGTGGATCCTTACACTGCTCTCGTTCCCGTAATTCTGGAATTCCTTTCGGAGCTTTTTCAGCAGGGATCTGCCGCAGCCACCATCAAAGTACAATTGGCGGCTGTCTCACATTTTTATTTGGGATCTCCAAATGTTAACCTTATGTCTCATAAGTTATGTAAAACTTTCTTGAGAGGAGCGACTTTACTGAGACCACCTTTACATGAACCTGTGGCTTCTTGGGACCTACATTTTGTGTTGTCCAAACTAACATCCCCTCCCTTTGAACTGTCTTATTCAGCTTCCTTAAAGTACTTGTCTTGGAAGACTGTGTTCTTGGTAGCTATTACATCAGCCAGACGTGTTTCTGAGCTACATGCCCTGTGTATTAAGCCACCTTATTTAGTTTTTCATAAAGCAAGGTTGCTTTACGTACCAACCCTTCATTTGTTCCCAAAGTCTGTTCTTCTGCCACATTGAACCAGTCCATTGAGCTTCCAGTCTTCTTTCCCAATCATAGCAATGCAGCTGAATATCGTTTCCACCAGTTGGATGTTCACAGACAGCTACGTTTTTATTTGCAACGGACCAAAGAATTTTGGAAGTCAGACCAGTTGTTCATTTCTTTTTCTGATTCAAGATTGGGCTTACCATTTTCTAAGTTGACATTGTCTAACTGGATTTCAAGTTGCATAGCTTCCATCTACAGTTCGGAGGGCAGACCTTTATCCCACAGGATCAAGGCTCACTCTACCAGGTCCTTGTCTACCTCTGCATCCAGGGTACCAATTGATTGCATCTGTGCAGCAGCTACGTGGGCTACCCCTCACACTTTCATTACACATTATAAGTTGGATTTGGCTTCTAGGGGTAGAGCATCCTTTGGCTCCACAGTGCTCAGGAGGATCTTCCAATGAGTCACCCAAGAATAAGGTGCTAGGGTCGCTGTCCCATATGTAAAAATGAAGGTGAGATTGGACTACTTAACATAAAGAAGTTATGTACTCACCATAACGTTCCATGTTGGTAGTCCATCTCACCCTTCATTTTTATCAACCCTCCCTCCTGCCCCCATCCTGGAAGATCTGGAGGTAGTACTGTAAATTTCTTGGTTGGTGACCCTTTAGTATTGGTTTGTTGGTTAGGGGTTTCTTTCTATTTCTAGTGAGCAGCAGACAAGATCTGGGGATTGTACTGGTGCACCATGGGATACCTACTTAGCCATGAGTCAACCAGAAGTCTTCGAGCTTGAAAATGATCCAGGTCGGAGCCGAGGATCGGCTCTGAACCCATATGTAAAAATGAAGGGTGAGATGGACTACCAACATGGAATTTTATGGTGAGTACATAACTTCTTTTTATGAGTAATACTGGTGCTCCCACCCCGTGTTCAAACACCCAAGGATCCCGATTTTGAAAGGAATGAGGAATCTGAGGTTTTAGAAGTGTCAGAGTCTGCTCAGTGAGTTTTCCCTGAGGAGGAGCAGGTTCAGAAACCCAAACAGATGTTTTCCTTTTCTCCGTAGCTAGCTAGATTTAGGGATGTATTAATTTGGGAGCAGTCATTGTTTGCCACTGAAATTAACAGGGTGTATGATCTTTTGGAGAATTAGGCCCCATCCATTGATCCCAGTGTTGGAGGATATTTCTAAGAAAGCTTGCAGTTCTCTTCTGAATGAGTCTCTGATTAAAAAAGTTTTAAGAAATCCAAGGTGTGCTCAGGCATGCCTGGCCTCCAAGCCACCTAGTCTGCGGACCCTGCATATATGTCCCCAGCAACCTCTTCAAATAAAAAAAAATGCTCCGTGAGAATCATTAGCATTTGTGTCGAGAAGCCTACACGATTGCAGCTCATTAGCACAATGATCAGCAGTGCTTATTGAATATGCATACTGCTCAATATGCTTACACGATTCCAAACACCATTTCTTGGCCAACAGCAGTATTGGCGGCCATGAAATGGGATCTCAAGCACACAGAGTAAACAAAAGTACTTGTCTGCAGGCAAGCATATTATGTGAGCATACGCAGACAGCTTATATGAAGCAAAGGCAAGTGACTTTCAAGCTTGTACATGCAGGGGGCAAGAAACTGGGCTAATCTACACAGACTACAATGTGAGCAGCACAGGGATAATTACGAGAGGAAGATGCCACAAAAAAACTGATCTGATGCTGTCAATTTTCACTTGTTCCTTAACTATTGGGTTTGGGTCCAATCCTCGGATCCGACTCCGATGCTTCTACTACCTCATGGATCACTGAAAGTTGTCGAGATCCTCCCTTTCCCATAATGCCATAGTCCATAATATACCTCAGCTCTCATTTTCTGCCTTGGAGTCCAAACATGATTACTGTTGTAGCTCTCAAGTATTTTTATATTGTTGAGTTTCAGTGAGTTAATAGCTTTTCATATATTGCATTTGATATCTTATAATTCTTCCTTTCATAACTTATTATTTATAATAGTGTTTCCTCCCTTTTTTCTTTTTCATGTACTCCAATTTCATCTACTATTGCTGGTAGTTTCTTTTACTACCTTTGGATACTTCAGAATTTTCCCATTGTTGGTATACTTTTATCATCTTTGATTATTTAAGCAAAAAAAAAAAACAGTGGAATCTTTATCTTTCACAAAAAGCGAAACACGAAGGGTAAAGTACCTCCCAAACAAGCAACGTAAAATACAGAAAAAATAGAATGGTGGTACAACACAACCATCAAAGCTGACTGGATAAAAAGACCTTTATTGTAGCAACATCCATGTAATCGCTTTCACATTATTACTAACGCTTCTTCAGACTTTACATTCCACAACAAATAATTCATTTAAATACCCATACTCTATTTAAAAGAGCCAATCAAAACATATTGCAACTTTAAAGAAACATTTCATTCTGTTGATAGCATTGGTTCTAAAACATCTCAAAAAGCCTAAATAACCTCATATTAAATGCTATACATAATACAAAACATATCTTCATCCTTATCTTTTCCTTAAGCTTACTTCTGGTGTAGTTTTTTCTTAATTTCCTTAAGTCAAATGTTGGAGAAACCAGCAGGTTTCAAAAAATATGTATGGCCTGTGGACACAAAATTCCACTGTCTGACATGCATTCAGAATGCGTATATTGTTTAGGTCTGTCACATTTAAATATGAACAGCGACATTTGTAAGTGTTTTTAACCCTAAGTTCATCATAGACCATAAAAACAAATTAATACTCAGGGCTTGCTATCCTCTAAACCTTCTGAAGCACCAGCATCTTCTGGGGCTCATCCCCCTAAAAAGTCAGAAAAGAGGGATTCCAGAAAACTCTCACTGAAGTTCGGAACCACCAACAAAAATGACTAAATCTTCGGATCTGAAGTTTTAAATGAAAAGTCACCTCAGATCTGGTCTCCACTCTTGGGTTAGGATCCAGTCACCTCCAGGCTGCCATCTCCTTTCTTGGATCATTTTCCAAATCACCACCATTCAAGGCCATCATCCACAGCATCTTTGACTCATTCTTCAAAATGTTTGACTGAAGCCAAAGTGGACAGGATGATGAGGAAGTTCCTGTCAATGCAAATACAAATGAGGGGTTCTCCTGGTTCCAACCCCATCTGGTCCAGCGACCTTAGTAAGCACACACACACACACACACACACACACACACACACACACACACACACACACACACACACACACACACACACACACACACACACACACACTGCTAGCTCCTTCTCCGATCCAACCTTTGATTTCAGTGTTGTGGGATCCAATGGTTCTGGAGTCATTCACATCAGATCTGAAGATACAGGTATCTTCAATTCCAGTGGTGTCTCTGAATGGGCCATCTCCAAATGTCTTGGAACTGGATGACTCTCAGAGCTGTAGCATCAGTGCTGGATCCTAAGTGTTGGAATCTACTCTGATGTTGTCAGAGCTGTCTCTTCCCCTTAGAGCCTTGATGTTGGACAGCTTGGCTCTGACTCAGTCTTAGAGTGCTCTGCCTTTGTAGAGGATGGAGTTTACGGCCTGTAAGCATGTTATTTCGGGGCCGTCGGTTTCCTTCTCTCCAGGGCATTTGGCATTCGAGGTAATGGAGAGAGCTTTTTCTACCCCTAGAACTTGAACTTCTCCACCTGCTTCGGCTCTGACCTCCCTAGCCCAGTCATCTCTGCTTCTTGAGCCTCAGTCTACCTTGCCACAGTAACAGCCAGCCCAAGTTAGTCTCCAGGATACCCAACAGGGTATAATGATTTCTTCTGACACTTCTGCAGAACATCCTACTGAAGAAGTTCCCAGGAAGAGAAAGTACAAAAGGAGGTGCTTAGACTCTTCTCAAGAATCAGTCACTGAAGATGCCGATTTTGATGAAGGGGAAGGGTCTCCAAGATCACCACCCAATGACATCTCATTTGGAGACATTCTAGAACTCCTAAACAAAGGGGTGGTTCTTGTCCCAACAACCCTCCCAAGGGGAGTCAGTTTTCCTGGAGGCTTTTGGTGCTGGCCTGTCTACTTCCTGGGTGACTCTAACCGGTGATGAGCTTTTTGATTTGGTCTCTCAGCAGATATAGAAGGAGCCTGATACTGTTGAATCAGTACTCAAGAGTCGAGACAAGATCCTGGCACCATCAAAGGGCAGAATCCATTGGAACAAAGGAGTAATGGTTAATGCCATGGTCAGAGTTGCAGCCACCAAGAAGGAACTTGCAGAACAGAGTTCCTTTGTCTACTCCACCCACTAACAGGGAGTCTAGGGCATTGGACAGATTTGGGAAGCGTGTTTATACTTCAGTGACCTTTGCCTTCAGTTGCTGAACTACCTGGCACATTTCACACGATTCAGGAGGGATTTGATTAAAGAACTTATCAGATCCCTGCCTGGGCCCATACCCTCTGAGGCTGAGAGCATTTTTGCCTCACAGTTGGCCAACCTTCAGTCCATTTCTAATTCTTCCATGAGGCTTATCTCTAATGCCTCACTGGCAGCAGGTTCAGGTATTTCCATCAGGAGGCACACCTGGATGCGCTTGTGTGACTTTGCAGAACTCTTCAGAGCTTCCTTCTTTAGTGCTTCCTTTGACGGAAGTTCACCATTTGGCCCTAAAGTGAAAGACACACAATCCAGGGGTAAGCAGGAAGGAAAATCCCTGTTTGCTCTGGGCATAATGTTTTTCAACCCCTCAACGAAACTTTTCTAGGAATCAATGAGGAGGTCGAAAGACGTGATTCAGGAAATCCCCAGGTCCCTTCCAAGATCCACGTGGAGATAGTTCTACCAGCGGGAACTCTAATGGAAGATGCCACCCTTGCTGAAGATGGGGTCCAGAAAACCAAGGATCAAGAGATTCTTTCTCTTGCAGGTCCTACCAGCGCTTCTGAAAGGAGGCCCAACTATTCTTTTCTGGAGGCAGTGGAGGGTCGTTTATCCCTGCTCCAGAGAGCCTGGTTAAAAGTTACAAAAGATTCATGGGTGCAGAAGAGAATATCCAGAGGTTATATCATACCCTTTTCCCATCCTTATCGTCTCATTTCAAAGAAAATTCCTGATGATCCACCCAGTCAGAGGAAGCAATGGTATTAGAAATAAACAAACGGCTAGAAAAAAGAGCAATCCAAGAGGTTCCCCCCAGACCAGAGAGAGTCTGAAACTTATTCAAGATTCTATTTTGTGCCAAAGAAAACCAGGGACTGGCGACCAATTTTGGAACTCAGCAGTTTGAATCAGTCTGTTCAGTGCACGAAGTTCCGGATGGTCAGAGTTCAGTCCATTTTACCTTTTCTGCACAAGGACGACTGGATGTGCTCAATGGATCTTCAGGATGTGTATTAGCATATCAAAGTGAACAGATGTTCCAGGAGATATCTGCACTTCCAGGTGGGAGCCTGTCATTACCAGTTCAGAGCTCTGCCCTTTGGTCTCACCACAGCCCCCAGAGTGTTCACTAAGTGTATGGCAGTAGTGACAGCTTACTTGAGGCTGCAAGGATTACGAGGGTTTCTGTTTCTGTATGACTGGCTCATCACTGCTTTGTAAAACCAAAAGCACAGTAAAACCAAGAAAACTTTAAAAACCACGACAGTTGAACCAGCCAAATAATCCAAACCACTTTAATGCGATGCGAAAACTCTCTTTAAACATACAGTAAAACATCACTGCTTTGACCACACATCACTTGATACAAGCCCCAGATTTTGTACTCCAAATTCGCTCCCGTGTGGGTATTTCAATCATTTACAACAATTCTCATTTGCAACCAACTTAGACCTTAGAATTTATCAGTGCTTCTTTCAACACGATCACACAAACAGCATCTCTTCCTATGGCAAAAGTTCAGACTATTCAGTTTCAGGTCAGGAAAATAATCCAAAACTCCTCTCTCTCAGCTTGATTATTCCATCAAGCTTTAGGGTCATTGTCAGTGACAATCATCCTAGTACTGTTATCAAGGTACCATATGAGAATACTACAATGGACCTTAGCTACTCAGTGGTCCATTGTTACTACCCTGTGTCTAGTCAGATAAAGATAACTCAAGCTTGCAAGAAATATCTCCCATGGTGGATACAAGCAAGTCAAGTGCAAGAAGGTCATCTCTTTGTTCTTCCCCAACCCAAGGCCATAGTGACCATGGACGCCTCCAAGATCGAGTGGGAAGGGGCACTTCCTGGGAAGGACAGTCCAAGGCACAGAGTCTCCCCGAAGAGGCCAGCAAATCAGTGTCCTGGAAATGAGAGTTGTCATTCTAGCATTGCAGGCCTTCCAAAACACTGTCCCCACCAGGACTATTGGGATTTAGATGGACAAAGTGTCAGTGGTCTGGAACATCAGCAAATAACAGGGAACCAAATCTTACCCTCCGTGTCAAGAAGCTATAAGAGTATGGTAACAGGTGATCTCATCCATTCGATTTCTGAAAGTAACTCACATTCCGTGGAAGTCCAACATGTTTGCAGACAAGTTGAGCACGTCTATTCTAATGCCTCATGAGTGTTTTCTCAGTAAGAAGGTGGCGGAGAGGATTTTCCCTCAGTGGGATCAACTGTACTGTGACCTTTTCACATCCCCTCTCAACAAGTAGTACAGCAGGTTCTTTGCCGTCACCCCTTCACTGTGGGAGTCGCTGAGAGATGCTGTATTTCACATTTAGCCCGCCGGTCTCCTGTGTGCCTATCCCCCAATACCATTTATCCCCAAATTTCTTCAGAAAATATCTCGATTGAAGAGCACAGTATTCCTCATTTCCGCTTATTGTCCTGATCAGATTTGGCCTCCCTTTCTTTGGCCTCATCTTCTTTGTATCCTTTGGATCCTGGATCCAACTACAGACCTTCTGTCTCACCCAACAGACTTGAGTCATCCAGACATTCCGGACCTAAAATTGACCACATGGTTTCTCCATTTCCTTTGATTTCTAGGCAGCCCAGGCTGTCCTCCCCAGTCTGTCATATTCTTTTATCATCTCACAAAGCTTCTACCAGAAAACTTTACAAAAGTAAATGGGAAATTTGTTTTTATCGATTAGATCCCTTTTCTGCTCCAGTTTCTAAAGTTCTAGAATTTCTGACATCAGTCTTCAGTGAAGGAGCTAGCTTTCTACCATTAAAGTACAATTATCTGCCAGCTCCAGCTTTCATGTTGGAATAAATAATTCATCCCTAGCATCTTCCAGATTTTGTCAAGCCTAAGAGGAACTCTTATCCTAAGACCTCCTATTAAAGATCCTACTCCCCTTGGGATTTAAATGTAGTACTGCATGCTCTAACACATTCTCCATTTGAACCTCCAGCTAAGACAGAACTAAAATATTTATCCTGGAAAACTATATTCTTAGTAGCAATTACCTCTGCTAGAAGGGTTTCTGAATTGCAAGCCTTATCTTCTAAGCCCCCTTACTTAATTTTTCATAGAGACAGAGTATCCTTAAGAACCAACCCTTCCTTTCTTCCTAAGGTGGAGTCAGAATCTAATATGAATCAGGCTATCAACTTACCAGTCTACTTTCCAAAATTTTCAAATATAGCAGAATATATGTTACCCCTCTGGAACTTTCACAGATAATTGCAAGCCTTACTCCTGTTCTTACTTCTTCCTTACCTTTTCCTTTCCTATATCCTAACAGCCTATGAACATCTTAGATACTCTAATTTCCTCCAGCCCACCAAACAAACATCCCTACCAGCTTTTTCAGCCACCCTTAAACACATCAACATAACATCTACAACCAACTATCTCCTCCCAAAGTATCATAGAGTTATCCATATTACCTATAAACACTACCAAGTCAAGAGAGCCCATAACATATTGAATCATTCCGTAATTCACACATACAGACTACACCAACACCTCCTACTGGATGGTGACATTCATCCCAATCTTGGCCCTACCAATAATAGTCCTGCTAACCCTACCAATAATAGTCCTGCTAACCCAGTTATACCCACTCCCTCTACCTTTCACACCCATACAAGGCCTCATAACTCCCTCTTCATAGCTTACCTAAATATATGAAGTGTAAATAATAAAGTGGCTCACCTTTATGCATTACTGGATGTACATGACTTTGACATCCTATGCCTAACCGAAACATGGTTAAAACATGCAAATCAAGACTATGAAATCACCCCTCCAGGGTACAGTATTTTAAGATTGGATCGCCTTAACAAGATGGGTGGGGGTGTAGTCATAATATATAAAGCAGGCCTCCATGTTACTCTGCTAGATACCCACCCACCATCTGATACCAATACTGAAATACTTATCACTAAGCTACAACTAAACACTTGTAAGTCCATCTATATTATATGCTCATATATTCCTCCAGGTAGTAACATCATCTCCCTAGAAAATACCCTTAACTGGCTTTCCACAAACTATCCACAAGAAACCATAGTGCTAGGCGACTTTAATATAGACTGGAAAACCTGTAATACTGATAACCCAACTAACCACATAAACCTACATGGCTTCTCCTAAACTATCACCTCACCCACCAGAATCCATAAACCTACCTATAAAGAAAGCACCTTAGATTGGATTCTAACAAATGCTCAGTCCCAATCATATATGACAGGCATCCTTCCAGACGACATTAGTGATCACTCACTAACGTATATAGTTATCCTTCAACTTATAGAACTACTCGCTCCAATAAATATTTTAACCCTGACCACTTCCAAAATGAATTTAGTATGTGCGATTGGTCACCCCTGAAACACCTCCAGCTAGAGGAAGCAGTGACGTACTTTAGTTCTAAGTTCCTCGAAATCTTGGACTACCATGCCCCTTCTTGTACTCTTAGAAACAGTACAAAAACTGCTCCATGGCTGACAAAGGAAACTAAGCAAAAACTTCTGGGCCAAATGACGTACTACTTAAGACCCATCTGATCATTTTAAATTTAAACAGCTTAGAAATTCTACTACAGCATCAATACTACTAGATAAAAGAAACTTCTACTTTCAACTTCAACAGACCAATCAACATAGACCCCAAAAACTCTGGTCAGGTATAAATATACTCCTTCATCCAGGTAACTCTAAGACACCAACCCCATCAGGAATAACCAAAGAGACTCCCAAACATATTGCTGACACCTTTAATATTTTCTTTACTGAAGCCATCCAGTCACGTGCTAACTCTCTACCTCCTGTATCCTCTAATCTGCCCTCCTCCTCAACTAACTCACCACCTACATTCCAACTACAACCTGTGCCTACATCCCTCATCTGTACCCTTCTCCAAAAACTCAAACCGTCTACCCCCTCTGCTGACCTCTTACCTGCTAAATATCTGTAAATAGCAGCTAAGGTTATTGCCTACCCTATTTTGATCCTTATTAATAGAACCATAACAGAAGGTACCATCCCATCCATCTGGAAAATCTCCCATATAATCCCCCTACACAAAGGTGGCAACTCAAGAGAACTTCCTATCTTTTGCCCAGTTGCACTACTCTCTCCCTTAGCTAAAATCATGGAAAAATGCATTCACCGTCAACTGTTAGACCACCTTCTACAAAACAGACTATTAGCTAACTCTCAGCATGGCTTTAGACCTTTCCATAGCACCACTACTGCCCTCCTATTATTTTCTGACCACATTAACAAAAAATGTAACAATAACACCCTGTCCTCTGCAATCTTTATTGATCTCTCAAAAGCATTCGACGTGGTTAACCATCAGCTACTGTTGAATATTTTAAAGTCCCAATCACTTGATACTCAAGCACTACAGTGGTTCAAGTCCTACTTAGATAACAGGCAACAGGCAGTGCTTTGGGATAATAGTCTATCCACCCACCTTCCTGTCACCCTTGGTGTACCCCAAGGTTCTATATTGGGCCCTCTTCTATTCTCCATCTTTATAAATGATCTAACTATAAATATCCCCCAGGCTACATGCATGCAATACACAGATGACTCCACATTAATATGCTGAGCTACAGGTCCATCTGAACTGCAGTCCTTCACCCAAAATGTCTTTGAGCTAGTAGAAAAATGTTTTTTTTTTACAACGTTTCTCCTCCTTAACTCCAAAAAAACTAAACTATTGCTCTTTACTCCTACACAGAAGTCCATCCCAATTGACTTCATTATCAAATCTAATAATGGCACAGTCATATCTCCTGTTCTATCTAAAAGCCACCTCAACAAGTAGGCAATCTCCTACAATAACATTGCCAGATTTGCTACCATCTCCCCTTTCAGAACCCACCACCGCCAAAATCTGAAATAACTGGGTTGGCTGGAACTGCTTAATCAAATTCTATTCCACCAACTGATTATTGCCCATAAAACCTTTTATCATCCAGGTAACACACCAATTATCATGAGTCTAATCAGCCCATACAAAAATCTTTCAAACCTACACTCAGCAAATAAACTACTAGTATCTAGACAAAAACCCAACAATAAAGCAGGAGATTCCCTTTTCTCTAACACTGTGGGAAAAAGCTGGAACCTACTTCCTGGTAAACACACATCTGTTTCTTCAACTGCACTATTCAAAAAGAAACGCAAATTATACATTACAACCCACTGGCTATGTCCTTGTACTAACCCAGACTAAGATTTCTCTTCCTGTTATCCTAGGATATACACTAAGTACTACTCACTTTATAGCTACTTTAAGACCACTACCTTTTAAATTAGATTGTACCCAGGAAAGACTGTATGAACATGTCACTGCCTTATAGATGACATCACTGCTCTTAAATAATTCTCCCAATCTTGTTTATAACTGTCCTTTCTCCTGTGCCACAATTATAACTTTTGATTTGGGAATCTCCCATATCCTTCTGAAAAAAAAAAGTGGATGGGTATTTTCTATTTTGTCTTACTTTTGTCTATCATATTTGCTAAGTTACCATGTAAACACCTGTTTTGTCTGACAATTGAACTGTAACTGATGTTGTAATGTTCTGTTTGTTCTTGTTTTTTATGTGGAGCTTTTCTCCCCGAGCCTCTACTGAAAATGGACATATATCCAGTTAGACTAGCCCGGTCAACAAATGTAAAATAAAATAAATAAATAAAAATTGCATTTTTTCTTACATAGAATGAAAGATTTTAGAAAAACGGAGCAACTGTTTGTATCTTTTTCAGATTTAGAATTGGGCAACTCATTCTCTAAAGTAACTTTAGCTAAATGGTTGACTGATTATATTACCTTTCTTTGTAATAAATTGGGCATATGCTTACCCAAACCACCAAGAGTTCATTCCAAAAGATTTATGACTACTTCAGCTTTTTTGTCTAGAGCTTCTCTAGATGATATTTGTGCAGCCTCAGCTTGGGCCAATCCTCATAATTGTATTGCTCATTAGAAATTAGATGGTCTCTAGGGACAGAGCAGTTTTTGGCTCAACAGTACTCAAGAGTATCGTTCCTTACAGAGTTCTCCCCAGGTTTAGGTAGCTGGGGACTCTATTCCAAGAACTTAGGAATGAATGAAAATTGACAACACTAGATATAGGAGTTATGTACTCACCATAACATTCCATCTGTGTTGTCCATTTTACAGGTTCATAGGAGGTTACTAGGCTAATAGCCTTTGGGCTTTTACAAGCCTTGCCATGTCATACCCATGTTCCCTAATTGACCTTGGTTAGATGGTCATTATTTGCAGATTGAGTCTATGATCAGCACCAAATGCCTTTGTCCGTGAGGGACATAGGTGCCACCCAGAGGTGACTTTACAGTCTCCCATCCTGTTGTCTAGGTTGCACTTGAATAGTGTCATTGAGCAGTTCTGCTTCACATGAATTGGGAGTTTATTCTATGAGGAGAGGAAATCTCTGGGAAATGTATCTGTCTCTCCAGCATGTTATTTTAATGTCACAGGCTAGGTTGAGATCCCTGGAGCAAGTGACTCTTGTCCCATTTGATTTGCAAATTTGCAATATTTCCATTAGGGCAAGATCAGAGACTGCTCTGTAAGCCAGGCAGCATTTGCCTGTCAGTAGCCTATAGGATACAGAGTACAGTGACAGGGCTTTCAGTCTTTCCTTGCAAGTCATGTTTTGGAGGCCTTAACCTTTCTTAGTGAGAAACCTTGGTGGTCTTTCCAGCTGCTGCAGGTGTCTGGTGAGGTAAACGCAAAAGGGAACATTGTACTATATTAGTGGTCTGATGAGGGTTTTGTACAGAGGAGCTATAACATCCTTCGTCTTGGATCCGATGCCCTTTCTTATGAGATGCACAACGTAGAAGGCTTTCCTTACCACTGTGGTTACAAGATGATTGAAGTTTAGATTGCTGTCAGCCTGTGTTCCCAAGTCTTGCACCACTGGGTTTGAGCTTAGAGGGTGCTGTTAATATTGTCATTTGCAGGGACTTTCTCTTTGGCAAAGGGGGGGGGGTAATAATGCACTTTTTTGTATTTAGTTTTAGTCTGTGGCTTTGGCATCAGTCATTAGTCTGTGCTAGTTCCTTTTATAATATGTTAACATTGTTTGGGGATTCAGTGATTGCGCCCAGTTTGCAATCATCAGTGAACTTCATAAGCCACAGGCAGTATACTTTCGCTTGGACTTCCAAGAAATAAATTCCAAACAGTAGATGGCCCAGCACAGATCCATGTGGTACTCCACTGGTAACTGGTCTACTGGTAGAGGTGGAATCCCAGTTTTGACAGTATGCGTTCTGTTGGTGACCAGTTGTCTATCCATATAGTAATTAATGGGTTAATCCCTTATCTAGGAGAGTTTCTCAGTGATACCTGAATGGGGTTTTGTGTCATAAGCCTTGGCTAAGTCAAGATAGGCAGCATGTACTGTTTTTTTCCTTCATCCAGGGCTTTGGTGACATTCACGAAGTAGTTATCCAGGTTCAGTAAGCATGATCTACCCTTAATGTAGCCAAACTCGGTCAGGTCAGGAGTTTGCAGGTCACCTATGTCCTTGTTGATAAGGTCCATGATGATTCTTTCCATGGCCTTGCAGATGAGGCTTGTTAGGCTTATGGATCTGTAGTTCCCAGGGTTAGTTGATAAACCTCCTTTGTGGAAGGGGATTACTGTTGCTGTTCTCCACTGTGCTGAAAGAAAGCCATTGCTCAGGTGAGGTTAAAGAGAGTGCCAAGTGGTTCCACTAGGTCTTGTTTTAGATTGTTTAGTAAACAGCCTTAGATGTTATCTAATCCCATAGAGACCATGTTTTTATTTATTTATTTTATTTTATTTTATTTTATTTTACATTTGTTTACCGGGATAGTCCAGCGGAGGCTTGGGGAGAAATGCTCCACAATTAGATTAACATCAACATGGTAATACAAACGTTAATATAACAGTGATAATTGAGGTAAGTACAGACATAAAAAGTCTCATACAATCCAGTCTAAACAATAAACAATACATCAGCAGTAAGTGAGTAAATTTACAAAGATAGAGAGTCTCATACATCATAGCTTTAATATTGGATTAGTGAGATAGGATAAAAGAATAAAAAAATCATATGATTAGACATGATGTATTATAAAGTTTCAAGTTGACAGCAAGATACCTAACTGTAGCATATATACAGTAGAGATAGCAGGAAGGAAGGTGTAAAGTGTGCTGAGATTGTGAGATTCATGTGATGCATGGACATAGCCATGTATTCATAAGATGTTATTTGAGAGCATTTTTGAAATGTGTGTTAATGGGGGCAGAGGTCAGAGAAGAGGGGAGGTTATTCCAGGATCTAGCTATGACATGAGAAAAAAGAGTTTTCCCTGAGTTGTTGTTAGCTTTAGAGATGCAGAGGAGGGATTTCTCAGTAGATTGGAGAGGACGATTAGTTCTGTATGGAGAAAGTAACTGGCTTATTCCTTGGGTTGTTTCAGGATGTCTAACAATATTAAAGGCAATGAGTATCTGGTGGTAATTGAATAGCTGGGGAAGTTCTAACCATTTTAGTTCCCTTAGAGATTGACAGTGATGGGTTCTGAAGGTGGAGTTGTTAGCAAACTTGGCAATTTTATTGTAGCATGATTCAAGTCTGGTGAGATAAAGTTTTCTGACTTGAGTAAGAATTGGCGCGGCATACATTACCGTGCCTGTTCTGAGAGGAATTGTTTATGCCTATATAGGGTTCTCATTTTTTGTGGACTTTTTATGGTTTGTGAGATATGGACATTGAAGAGCAGGTTATTGTTATTTTTGGCCTTGGAGAATGCAGATATGCGTTGCTCTTTGGAGTTAATAGGTAGATGATTCGTGTCAGGTATGCTTTGGGGTATGGCTGGTGGGGACAGTGGGTGAAGTTTGTGCCAAATGTGTCAACTAGCAGGTTGGCAATTTCCTAGGTTCAGTATGAGAGGTACCGGCCACTTTAAGTTCAACACATAGCTAGAGATGCTAACGACTTTGTAACTAACTTTAGAGGACTTTACAAAAGGTTGTTTGCTCAAAGCAGCAGTGAGTTACACCTTCTGCCCTTGCTGTACTGTTTTACAAATACCTGCTGAGAGACTGCAAAAGATAAGTGCTTATTTTTAACTGTTTTCTGCACTTTCTGATTAACTATTATTTATTTTTTATTTATTTAACAGGTAAAATGAACAAACAAGCAGATGAACAATAATTACAGTTGTAAGAGGAATTCAATTAGCTTTAAATATTTAGCTAAAACAATATTTGCTGCATATCTGTTTGTTTAAACTTTGCAACTGTATTTGACTACATTTTCTATATTGTATGCTAATTGAATTCCTCTTGCAACTGTAATTACCATTCATCTGCTTGTTTGTTCATTTTACTTGTTTGCTGCATTTGAAAAACACTAGCATAGACTAGGTTCAGGTTTTTGCTGAATCTAGTACAGTTTGTGACCTTTGGAGCTTGTAAAAGTTATTCTTTTGTCTGGAGAGACCCCTTGTGGGAGTAGGTACAGTTTGGACTGATCTAGCTAGAGCTACTGCTGCAGGGCTCTGTTTTGGGGATTTTGATTGGATAATTTGAACTTTGGATATTTCCTTTTTTTTTTTTGCTTTTAATAAACCTGTGTTTGAACCTGTTTGTGCTTGTTTGCTCAAAGCTGCGATGTGTTAGTCCTTCAGCCCTTGCTGTACTGTTTTCCAAATACCTACTGAGAGACTACAAAAGATAAATGCTTATTTTCAGCTGTTTTCTGCACTTTCTGATCAACTAAAACAATGTTTGATGCATATCTGTTTGTTTAAACTGTACAACTGTATTTTACTGCATTGTTTAGATTGTCTGCTAATTGAATTCCTCTTACAGCTGTAATTATTGTTCATCTGCTTGTTTATTCATTTTACTTGTTTGCTGCACTTAAAAACAGTAGCATAGACTAGTTTCAGGTTTTTGCTGAATCTAGGACTGTCTGTGAACTTTGGAGCTTGTAAAACAGTTAATCTTTTGTCTGGAGAGGGCCGTCCTGTGCCCTCTTGGCAGGAAGGTGCAGTCTGGACTGATCTAGCTAGAGTTACTGTTGCATGGCTCTTTTTAGGGCATTTTAATTTAATAATTTGAACTTTGGCTGTTTCCTGTTTTTCTGCTTTAAAAAGCCTGTGTTTGAACTGGTTGTTCATTTTTACACATTGCACAGCATCGCGCACTAATGTGCAAAGGGTTTGCTGGTTACAGACACCTGCTCTCTAGCCTCGCAAATATTACCTAAATCAGAGCTCTTCTTCCCTAAAGCTACTAATACCTGCCCCTGCTCTGTTCCCTCTTCAGCTGTTATAGCCAGACCAAGATTATTCCTGGGACCATGAACTGTCAGTTTCCCTCTTTTTCCCTTACCAGCCTGGTTGACATGGGTCTGCTGAGGCAGGGTAGCAACTGCCTCATGTACACTGACAACCCCCTACTTCTAAATCATGCCTGTACCATTTGTGAGAGATGCACTTATATTATGAATCTGGAATCACAGCTCTCTTGCTCATTAGATAGCAATACAGAGCAGGTTGCCCACGTACCACTACTCCTGTGCATGACACACAGCATACATACACACAGACCAACATATGCGGAGGTACTTGCAAAAAATCTGCGTAAACACCAGAGACCTCCAAAACACATACATAGTAAACCAACCATAACACCCCAAACACACAATACACATAATGACACAAACACAAGTGTCTCACCATCAAAGCCCATAAGGCAACACACATCCACTCCATCTATCTTAGTCATAGAAGACTATATAGTGAAACACACAGATGTCCCCCTCACCAGGCCGAACAAGGAGAAAGTCATGGTCAGCTGTCTTTCTGGTGCCAGGATTTGTCAGATCATGCAGGCACTGAAGTCCCTGAACAACAATATTACATGTTGGTGTGAATGACTTGAGACGTACCTCCCTGGACTACATGAAGAGAGACATAATTGAGCTCTCTGATTATGTGTCACAGGCAGGTATATCCCCACCCTTGAGCAGCATATTACCCTCGCCTGTGTATAAACAGAAAATTATTGATTCCAATAATTGACTTGGCTTCTGGTGTCATTCTAAGAGGATCAAGTTTCTGGCAACTTGGGATGACATGATTGATAGACCGATATGAGGGAGGCATGTGCATTTGCCAGTATCTAAAAGCCTAGAGGAGACAGGTGAAGACCATCTCTGGCAAAGCAGCATGGTCTGTCAACCATGTCTTCCCAGACTGGCAGATAGTGGATCACCCTGGATTGACACCAGAAGCTAAGCCGATTGTGGCATCATCCTGGGTGAAGGTAGAATTCTGCTTAGAGCTAGGGACATACCTGCCTGGGACACATAATCTGAGAGTTCAGTCATGTCTCTCTTCATATAGTCTAGAGAGGTGGTCTCAAGGCATTCACTCCAACATGTACTGTAATAGAGCCATCATGGTAATTGTTGTTGAGTGACTTGAGTGTATGCATGATTTGACAGATCCTGTGACCTGACAGACAGCTGACTGTGACCTTCTCCTTGTCCAACATGGTGAGGGGGACATCTGTGTGTTTCACTGTGGAGACACCTATGACCAGAGCATTTGGTTTTGAGGTGGTTTGCTTTACGGGCTTATTTGCTGAGACACTAGTATGTGTGTTGTTATGTGCAGTGGATTCTGTTTGCTTTGCAATGTACGCTAGTGCTTTGCGCTTGGGAGGTCCCTGATCTTTTGATAGGCTTCTGTTGAGTACCTCCACATATGTGGGTTTACGTGTTGTGACCTTCTTTTGTGTGAGATGTGATGTGTGTTCACTGACAACTTGTTTAATGTCCAATTTGTTAAGTAAGAGAATTGATTCCAAATTCATAGTGTAATTACATCTCTCACATATTGTATTTGTTTTAGGAGTAAGTGGTTGCCAGTATACATGAGGCAATTACTACACTGCCTCAGGATGCCCATGTCAGTCAGGCTGGCCAGAGAAATAGTTAGAAACTTACTGTCTATCATGGCAGGCTTTTAATGTAACTACTATTGGAGAGTGGGCTAGTTTGACCATATTTTGCTCTTGGATTAACAAAGGGGCTTATTCTATTGAAGGGTAGGGGTGAAAACTATGGCAGTGCTTCTCTGTGCACAAATGAGCTTCCCACAGTGCAGCAGGGAAGCTTGGGAGAGTTCACTAGCAGATGTCTAAGAGAAAATTGTTTTTCAAGGCGTTTGCATCTGTACGGGCCACCGCTGAACCCGCTGCATGGTGAGAAACTTCGCACAAATCTGAGGCTTAAATACAGGTGAAAATTAAACATTTTAAGGTACACTACAAATGGGAAAGCACACAGTTAGCTTTCCTCCAGTAATCTCCAACTCAGATGAGGCTCAGACTGCACATTTCTGCCACAAGGGTGGCTGGAATAGTGCTCATGTGTAACAATACAATCTAGAGTCACCATATCTGAATCTAGTCTATGCTGTGTGCTATCTACTTAAAGCAACAGAACAGTTTTTTTAAAGTGCAGAAAAATACGGTAAAAAGCAGCAAATTGATAAAATACAGTCAGCAAAGTGCAAAGGAAACTCACAACGTACTTGTTTGTTTGATTTTAGCAGTGGATGTTTTGGATTTGAGAAGGATCTCCCCAGACCTCTGGCAAAAGTCACCATATATTGAGCATTTCCAGTTAGACGGCCTGCAGTGGTACTTCCCTCTGCACAAACTGGCAGCTCTTTGAACAGCTGTGAGCAGTGGAAGACTATGGAGAGTATTTCCTATAGAGAATTATAAACTGGAGAGGATTGCTTATATACAAAGCACCAGGGAACTGTGTTTGCTTTATACCAATAGAATTAAAGACTTTTACACAATTAACTCCTAAGGCCAATAACATAAAAAGTCAATATTTTTATTCTTCCTCAACTACCCTCCCACCAACCACCACATACTCATTGTTTTGGATGCATCAAAAGATGCTGAAAGAACCTTGTTTCTTCCTTTGAGTCTCAGTTTTTGCTAGTTATCTTAATATTTCTATACTTTTGCAATGCTCTAGAATTATAAAGGGCAGCAAACATGATCTTAAGTATGTTAACGACTAGGGCATTATGGGAAAGGGAGAACTTTCAGTGATCCACGAGCTAGCAGAAGCAGCCGGGCTGAATCTGCGGATCGGATCTAAACCCAATAGTTGAGGAAGAATGAAAATGGACAACACGGATGGAATGTTATGGTAAGTACATATCTTCTTTTTTTCAATAGAAAGATGTCCATATTGATGGTAATAATAAGTAACCCTGTTTCCAAATGTTTACACATGTGCATAACTTAAACATGGACATGCTAACAATGGATGTGAGTGGGACACAAAGCAGCTGTGTAAGAAAGGGTAGTAAATGTACATACTGAGTTGAGATAATAGCAAGGACAGTGTATACATTATGGGACATTCGCATATTGTACAGTTATTGACTATGACATATATACACAGGGAATGTATGTGTGATAACTGACTATAGTGCTGTTTCCTCTACTCCATCCTTTATAAACAAGGCATGAACCATATAGCAGCTGTGTCATGTACAGGTGAGAGGGACACTTTTTAACATTTGTCATTGGACAACCATAGATAGGGGTATATTACATTGATGCATGTCTTAGATGGGCATGTTTTATATATGTATATATATATATATATGTATGTATATATATATATATATATATATATATATGTGTGTGTGTGTGTGTGTGTGTGTGTACATCATAAACAGTAATGTTGTAGCAATCAAAATACACAAGTGACAAATGACAGCACAGATCTGATGCCACTGCAGTACTTTAAGGTTTCTGTTTGTAAATGGAGTGCATCTAATACAGGATTGTACTGGGTATGCTTACAAGACATTACAGTGAACAGTACCATAACAGCATGTAAGGAATGTGTATGAGTGTAGTATAAACTGGAAGTCACCACCACGTAGGAAAATATTTCTTTATTAAAACAACAGAATAAGCGCTTTCGCGTGCATCCACAAAGGCACGCTTCTTCAGATTCAATGAACATTACCAAAAACTCATTCATTATATCTGCAATCCATTAATTCAATTACGAACTAATTAACCAATACAGTTAATTCTTCACTTATTCAATTAATTAAGACAGGGTGTAACCTAAAAACAGTTCTTGTTGCTTTTCTTTTGAAACCTTCAAAATCAAGTAACATAATATATTATCAAACAGAACATGTACTGTCTGTAATAAATATAAATTCAACATTTTAATATATAACAGTCTGTAAATAATTTAGTCTAACAAACCAACTCTGCAATATAAAAAAATATATATATATCTATGTGTTATATTTAGTAATTATAAAAATTAACAAATATACATTTTTAAAAAAAGCCAATAGCAGCATTTCTTTTGTAGCCTGTATTAAAAACAATTCATATCAATTTTATATATATATAGGCTCTGTCCTTGATAGTGCATATGTTTTCTTATAGATTTTATAAAGGTTTTTCTTTACATGAAGAAACCATATTAATCTGTATAAGGATAGATTATTTTCAGGTATTGTCTCTATCCATATCCTTCTTACAGATATTGAATGGTTCTATATAAGCCATCATAGGGCTATATACACTGTATATACATAAAACAAGAGGAACAATTAAATAGATCTAAATGGATATATGTTGTTAGTCATATTTCATATCCATATATATATATGTACATTTTTACTAATTAATTATTGAGTATTTTATATAATAAATATGTATTGTGTTATTTCTTAATTTCCTTTCAGATTTCATGTATTTAATACCATGAATTTCATATATATAATAAAAGGGGAGGCAAGGGAGGAAGGGGGGGGAGGCGGAGGGGGGATGAAGGGAGAAGGAGAAAGGGAGAGTTCTCAATTTTATCTTACCAAATCTTATTTGCATGAAACCATCCTCATAAAATAAAACAAGTATTTCTAATAATATTAGTATCTTCGTTTCTTTAAGTGTGATCTAATACTCACATAAGTATTTAACCCTGGAAAGCTTTGTGCTCTAAGTTTAAAGATCCAATTTAATTCTATATTCTCAAGGTCATTAAAATTATCACCTTGTCTGATGTTTATTTCTTTCTTTTGTAACACTCTGAATAAAAACTTGTGTTCAGGAAAATCTATAATATGTTTGGCCAAAGCATTCTTATGGTCAGCTTTTTTGATAGCATAGATGTGTTCTTGTATTATATCCCTAAATCTCCTTGTGGTCATGCCAACATAAAACGCCGGACATGACTCACAAGTGGCCAAATAAATGACATTACTATCCTCACAGTTTGCAGTACATTTAAACTCAAAGTTAAATAGTAGCTCAGGATGGAAGAAACTCTTCTCCTTGCATATCCATACACAAGAGCTACATTTTCCACAGGAATAAGTACCTCTGATGTTATTTTTAATTAAATTTTTATTTTATAAGGTTTATTCGATCTTTTCTCATCACATAATATTCGTTTCAAATTCTTTGAATTTTTATATGTAAAATTTGGTCTCTCACCAACCAACTGTTTAATTTCTCCATTTGTTGTGAGAATAGGCCAGTTCTTCGAAATAATGTCAATTAACTGTGTGTTGTCACTTGTATAGGTAATAATACATCTAACATAACCTGGATTTGTTTTTAAAGAATTTCTATTCCTGTATTTAGATGAAAAATTCCAACCTCTATCAAAACCAAAACAACTATAATGCTTATGGCTCCTATGTATGACATTTTCCTGTATAAATGAATCTTTTATAGTTTTAACTATGTCCAAGTTATACTTTCTCTCTTGAAACATTTTTTCTAATTTATTAAATTCATTATTCCTTACATCAAGATCTTGACATATGTAAGGAATACAAACTTATATATTATTTGCATTAATAATAAGTAAATGAAAATTAAGAATAATAACTTTATGCCGTGCTGTTTCTGTAATGTCAGTTCATTCGTAGAATGTTACTGTAGGTTGGAACTGAACAGCAAGCTGTGTAAGTCTACAGTACCAACTACAAACATGTATATGAATCACATGCACCACAGTGGAAGTCTTAACAAAGCTGTGAGACTGCACCTCTTTGAAGTTATTACATCATATGATCGTATTTCCATTTGTATGAGATAAACACTTGTGGATGTCATTCATGCATAACAGCAGTAGGACATGCAGCTCTAACATGAGATAAACACTTGTGGATGTCATTCATGCATAACAGCAGTAGGACATGCAGCTCTCACATGAGATAAACACTTGTGGATGTCATTCATGCATAACAGCAGTAGGACATGCAGTTCTAACATGAGATAAACACTTGTGGATGTCATTCATGCATAACAGCAGTATGATATGCAGTTCTAACATGAGATAAACACTTGTGGATGTCATTCATGCATAACAGCAGTAGGACATGCAGTTCTAGCATGAGATAAACACTTGTGGATGTAATTCATGTATAACAGTAGTAGGACATGCAGTTTTAACAGTCAGTCAATGTGAGTTTTGAAGACCTGACTATGTGATGATAGAAGCTGCATGACATTGGAAAGAATGAATGCTGCACAGGTTGTACATGTGTGAGATAGTTTGTTTTTTCAAAACAGTGACATCATTTTATTGCTGGAAAGGAGATATGTGCCTGTCATTTCTTTAAGTATTAGTGTATGTTTCTCACACATTGCTTGCTGTTTCACATACTCAGACAAACACTGTGCATAATACAGATGTCACTGTGACAGGAGAATGCCAATCAGGCACAATATGTGGATAATTACAGATTTGAATGCATGCCTTACTAAGGCTCCAGCATACAGAGCATATTCTCATGTCCTCACACCACAGAAAGAGAGTTAGTAGTTCTCATGGGAAAGCCAAATACCATCCCATGGCATCATCATTATCAAGAAAAGCATTTATGTGTGAAAAGGAGCAGAAGTCATTGTACGAGGAATCCCCATCCGTAAGTGTACACAGCAGATAGCAGGCTGACAAGATTGCTACCTACCTGCACATTCATAGGCATAATAACACAAATGAGTCTAAGGAGTAATGGCTGGATTTGAACAGACTTCTTGAGATCACAAGGTACAGACCACTACTCGAATCGCACATGCCACATAAGATGTTCTTTTACAGTCATGACACTGCACATTGAAATGGATGACATCACTATTCTGTCATGCATTGATGTTATTCTAAAAATATATGAAGGTGGTTGAAGTGCACAATAACATTACACAGCTACACATAATGCATGAATTAGAAACCTTCTGCCCACAGCACGACAAACAAACACCCATAGACAAGAGTCAATAACTGCTAGATTCAGACCTCCTCCCTCTGTTCTTATGCAGTGTAGAGAGCACACTATCAGCAGCCAGCAACACAGGGGTACTCATATGACCACTTTTATGTGGTTCTTTTTTTGATAGCATGTTGTACGTATTGTGTTTCCAAAACTGTTTATTTCCTGGGGGTAATCCAAATCTATAGGTATTGCTCTGCCAGGGAAAATATGTCTCCTAAGTGGAATTTTACTTAAGGTGTATTGTCACGGGCACAGTTATACATGAGAGTACACACTAATATTATTTATCCAGTGTTGGATTCAAATCCCCTACCTCTCGATTTACATAATTTATATAACACAGAATTAGCCACAAGCAACAGGAGAACTGTGAGTTGTAAGGACACTGTATGCAATTTTCACATGCTGACCTCATCAGTGAGATGGAGAGAAGATGTTTGTGGTAAAAGTGGGATAAGGGGATGGGTCTTCTTCTCCTATGTTAAAATCTTCCACTGATTGGAAGTTGATACAGCACGCTCCTTCAGGAGACTGTATGTAACTGGCATTGAAGCTATAGACACAAGTTTCCCACTGTGAGATACCTATTTAGTTATACAGTCTAGAGAGCACAGTATTAACTGCATGCACCACAGCACAAGTCTCACTCATAAGGGGAGAGAGTGCACTTTTGAAGGGATGACCTCATTGTTGTGTTGTAAAAAAGTTTGTGTTAAAAGTGGGATAAACTGCAGAGGAAGCTCTGTCCAAAGTTAAAGTATTCTCCTTAGTGGAAGTGGAAATGGATGCACACCTGTTGTTGAAGGTTTACTTCCATGACACACAAGACACACAGACACCCAGGTTCATCACTGTTAGATTCGAACCACCTGTCTGACCAGTCACACAATGTGGGGAGCACAGTATTAGCCAGAAGTGCCATGGGAGAAAATTGACTCTTCTGGAGATAGAGTACAATTTTGACTGGATGACCTCATAACTGTGTTGCAGAAAAAAATCTGCATATTAAAACAACCAGGTTAAATTTTTCCCCAACTGGAAGTTGATACAACATGTCTGTGCAGGAAGCTCTATATTCGTGATATTACAGCCACACACAGACACACACACACACACACACACACACACACACACACACACACACACAAACACAAACACAAACACACACATTTCCAACAGTGAAATTTGAACCTCCTACCTATCTGGTTACACAATCTAGGGAGCACAGTATTAGCCACAAGCAGCACAAAAGTCTGACTGCTAAGGGCAGAGAGTGCACTTTTGACAGGATAATCTCATCAGGGTGTAGCAGAGAGGATGTTTCTGTTAAAAGTGCGATAAATTGCATAGGGAGCTGTGTCCAAAGTTAAATGTATTCTCTTCAGTGGAAGTGGACACCACAATTTGACACTGAGGCATTACATGCCCGTCACTATACCCTGCAGGCACACACACTCACACACACACGCACACACACAAACACACACACGCACACGATCCCTGTGGTGAGACTTGAACCTCCTTCTTATCTACTTACACAATCTAGAGAGCACAGTATTAGTCTCAAGTGCCACTGTAGATATTTGATTCTTAAGGGGGGAGACTGCACGTTTGACAGCATGAACTCATCAGTGTGTTGCAGAGAGGATGTGCCTGTTAAAACTGGGATAAAATGCAGAGGGAGCTGTGTACAAAGTTAAATATATTCTCCTCAATTGAAGTGGACATGGCACATTTGACACTGAGGTGATACCTGTTACTATACCCTCAGACACACACACACACACACACACACACACACACACACACACACACACACACACACACACACACACACACACACACACACAAATTCTTTACGGTGAGAACTGAACCTCCTACTTATCTAGTTAAACAAACTAGAGAGCATTGTATTAGTCACTAGTGGTACAGGATAAGTCCGAGTCTTAAGGGAAGAGAGAGAGAGAGAGAGTGCACTTTTGACAAGATGACTTCATTAGTGTGTTGCAGAGAGGAAAAACATCAGTTTCTGTTAAAAGTAGGATAAAGTGCAAAGTGAACTGTGTCCAAAGTTAAATGCATTCTTCTCAGTGGAAGTGAACACAGCACATTTGATATTGAGGCATAATTTACCTGTCACTAAACCCCCAACACACACAGGCAAGTTTTCCACAGTGAGAACTGAACCTCTGATCTGTCTAGTTACACATTCTAGAGTGCAGAGTATTAATTGCAAGCACTAAAGGAGAAGCCCAGAGCTGCTTGTCATTTAGCTAGTTAGCTAGTGAGTGCTGAGAATCTGCTTTCACCTGGAACAATCCAAAAGACAAAATAAGTATTTTGTTGCAGTCATTAATTGTGACTATATTTTAGTAGTTCTTAAGTTATTTACTGTTTTTTTTCTGCACTTTACATAAAAAAACTGTACTGTCTATTGTTGCTTCAGTTAATTGCCCTGTATTACATTGTATCTGATAGTTCTAGGGTTATTGTATCTAGTTTGTGTGGTCTTCTTACACTTGGGCTCCAAACCAGCCATTTTACATTAAGAAGTTTTTTTCTGCAGTCTTGTGGCAGAAGTGCGCTGAACTGACCTATCTGAGTTGGGGATTGCTGATAGAAAGCTAATTGTGTGCATTCTTGATTGGTAGTTAGCTTAAAATTTGTTCCTCTTTGTGTTAAGTTGCTGTCTTCGCAGTGGCAGTTAGTGCTCTGTATAGACGCAAACTGTTTGAGACTCAAATTCCCCTAGAGTAACTCTCACTAACACTATCCCATCTCCTTGCTGCTGTAGGAGCAAGTAAGTTGCACACTGAGCAACACCACTTTGTGTGTTTGCTTTTGACTACACAAAATATAGTCCTCACTTACAGGCTCTGTACCACCAGTACAGTAATTTTTAACTTATCCCATTCCCTTCTCTGACTAAACCCACAGTAAGTTTCATGGATAGGTCGTTTCCTAACATCTCTGTGGCCAGCCTGGTGGACAATGGCATCCTGAGGCAGTGTAGCAGTAGTCTCATGTATATTGACAACTATTTACTCCTGAAACAAACAAATGCTTTATGTGAGTTACACTATGAAATTAGATGGAAGACTCTGACATGGTCAGATCGAATGCCAGGCAGGTTGTCAGCACACACACACACACACACACACACACACACACACACACACACACACACACACACACACACACACACACACACACCAGTTCTCGCGCTAAATTAGGACACGACATATAAACCCACATATGCAAAGGTACTTACTAGTAATTTACCAAAAGACCAGAGGCCTCCTTAAATGGTGCCTTCAGAAACCACTTACACACACAATGCAAAAAACAACCACAACACATGATAGCACACAAAGCCAGGGTCTCAACAAATAAGCCCATAAGCCATAACACCACAAAACCCAATATACTGGTCATAGGACACTTCATAGTGAGACACATGGATGTTCCCTTCACCAGGCTGTATAAGGAGTTAGTTAGCTGCCTTTCAGGTGTCATGATATGTTAAGTCACTCAAGCACTCAATTCACTCAACCACAAGTACCATTATGACTCTTTCATGGACCATGTGTTGGGGACATACCTCTTTGGACTATCCAAAAGGATACAGTATCTCTCAAGTCTGGGAAGACATGGACGACAGGCCATGTTGCTTTCCTAAAGATGGTCTACACCTGTCTCCTCTAGGCTTTTGAATACTGGCAAAGGCGTTAGCCACCCCTGTTGTGCCTTTTTTACGCAGTGTCAAAATAACCAACCTCCCAACATAACAAAATCCTCCCTAGATAAACAGAAGATACTGCTGCTTAATGCTAGGAGTCTAAACAAGAAATTGCACTCTGTGGAAGCACTCCTCACCATGGAAGATGCTGGCTTCCGTACAGTCACCAAGAAATGGTTCAAAACTTCAGAAAGCACCTCGGCTGTGTAGGGCTAGAACGTCTTCCGTATGTTCAGACAATAAACCAAGCATCAAAGAACCAAAGGAAGAGGTTTATCCATCTTCATTAAAGATAAGTACACCTCAAGACTAGTCAAACCTTACAGCTCTCATGGCTACTCCATATCCAGTTAACCATAGGCAAAATCCCCTACTACATCACAGCTAACTATACATCTCCCACTATGAAAGCATACCTCATAGCTGGACGTACTGGAGTCACTTACCATATAGCCCAGCACCTTACTCATAGGTGGTTTTAATAATCCTACAATCATGTAGGAAACATACATAACCACAAGCATGCTAGCTCAGAGACTGTTGGAATTTGTCAATGCAAATGCTCTGGAACAGCTATGGGAGAACATTGAACCCCCCCGTGTGTTGTTCTCCCTGATGAGATTGGACCATAAATCTTTCTATCTCAATGTAATTATAAGGCCCGATAACCCATCAAGTTTAAAAATGCTTAAGTGCTTTTCCAAGACAACTTATCTTTTACTAAGCAATGATAGAAGAGGTTTCAAAGCCCCCATGAGCACAGATAACTAGTGACTCCTATACAGTGAGTATGGAAGGTTCTTAATTGCCTACCGACATTTGATGAAAATCTCCAAGCAGGATATTAGTTTTCAGCTGTGATACTCATTTGTATAGTTTTACCAATTTGTACTTGATCTGGAAAGTTTGTAATTACTTTAACTCCTTGACTGAATTTCCACTTGAGCTGGCAACTTGTTACACTCAAGCAGGCCAGGAAAATCCATCTATAACAGAATGTCTGATGCAGCCCAAAGATACAAGTATGAATATTGTTCAGACTCAAAGAAGGGTTCTTAGTGGGAATAGATGAGATAAGCTTGCATCCTGTTTGTACTGGTGATTAACTTTCAGGTCAGAGGGGACATCTGCTTTTTGCAGACAATATGGCACTATAAGCAGACTCTGAAAAGGAATTTCACCAGATGATAGGGGACTGGAATGCAAAACTGAAGGCAAATGGGATGAAATTAAGCACAGACAAGAGAGAAGTCATGTACTCATGGCAGTATATAAGGAATTCAGAAGAAGATGAAAACTGGGACCGCAAGGAAAATAGTGGAATAGGTTAGCAGCTTCAAATACCTGGGAGGTGTGGTTGAGGAGGAGGGAAGTCTAAATGATGAGGTCAAAGCTAGAATCAGAGGTTCTGCAGCCAACTGGTAGGGAGTGTCAGGAATAGTGTGTAACAAAAATGCCAAAAAAGCTGAAAATAAGGTGTACTAAACAGTGGCTCATCCACTGTTTCTCTAGGGCACAGAAACTTGGGCAGTGATGGCAGAGCAGTTGAAGAAGTTTGAGGTGAAAAAGTGCCTAAGATAGGTAGTAGGCTGTACATTGTGGGACAGATGAAGAAATGTGGACATCAGAGCAGAAGCCAAAGTAGCCCCAATTGAAGAGAAAGTGAGAACCGATTCTGGTAGTTTGGTCACACGTGCAGGAAAGCAGAAGATGGTTTGATGAAGAAGATATGAGGGAGAGAAGAAAAGGGCAAGAGGAAACAAGGGCATCCAGCCAAGAAATATGTAAATTGTGTGAGAGGAGACCTGCGATGACTGCCAAAGAAGGAGAGTGGCACTGAATCAAGAGAGGTGGCGATGTTTGAGGTATTGTCCTTTCTCCCTGCAGAAAAAAAAATGAGGATAAGGTTTATGATGATGTTGATGTTGATTATGATGATGATGAAAATGAAATAATGTCTGAATTTTATTGTGTGTACACTTATATTAAGTAAAAATGTATATCTTATAAAATAAAAGCAGCTTTTCTTATACTGCAGTAGAGATTATACATCACAACTTAATTGTAAATAAATTGCATTTCTGAACTACCTTTGTGTTTTATGTGCAAGATTACACAGTTATATATTTATTTATGTATGTGTTTGCTGACTGGGGTAGAGCACTGATCCAAATGGACCATTTTCAGGCTTGTCTTGGGGTTTAACCAGATAAGAAAAAGGATACAAAACAGTAGATGTTAAGTTGTCTATCTCGCCTTCATTCTTGCTGGTTGGGTTCGGAGCCGATCCTCGGCTCCGTCTCAGTCATCTTCAAAAGCTCGAGAGCTGCTTACTGGCTCGAGGCCCCCACTATATCCCATGATGCCTGGCGCTAGATACCCAGATCTCGTTTGCCGCTTCTGCTGCGAGGTTGTTCTGCTGGCTCAGGTCGTATAAGCTTTATTATTATTGTATTTTTCTGGTCAAAACTGTAATTGTTAGTGTAGAATTAGTCGTTAGTTTAGACTTTTGTATTGTAGCTAGTTTCTTCCTTAGATAAGCCGTTACCTTTCCCCAAGAAACTCGTTTAAGTTATAGAGTTTCCCCTCCCTCTTCTCTCCCATTTCTTCAGAAAGGTTCTTTCCATTTAAGTTAGAGGTTAACCTTTCTGTCTATCTCCTTTCAAAAAAAAAAAAAAAAAAAGAATTTCTTCTATTAATCACTGTTAGTGTTTAGTGATAGTTTTCTGTAGTTCTGTAGTTTTTGTTGTAGTGGTACTTGTAGTGGGTTGTGGTAACTGTAGTGTTAAGTTTTACTGTTTGGTTACTTTAACCTGTCTGTGTGTGTTCTTGTCCTTAGTTTTCCCACAGGATGTCCAAGGATCCAAAACTGTCCGGATTCAAGAAGTGTGACTTATGCTGTCAGAAGATGTCTCTGACAGATGGTCACACTTCTTGTGTTTATTGTCTGGGCGCTGTGCACCTGCAGGACTCTTGCACGATCTGCCATGCCTTCAGTCCAAGAGTCCTGCAGGAGCGCAAAAATAAATTGATCCTGAGGGGTATGCTTAAACCCCAAGATTCACCGGCGAAGGCTCAGCCCGTGAAATCTTCCAGGCCACCTAAACCGTTGGCTCCCAGTTCGGAGCCGTCGTTGGGTGAAGCCACACAATCCATCTCAGCTCCGGCTGGAACCGATGTCCCTCCCTCCCAGTCGGCTCCGACACGGTCTTCGGAGCTGGTTGAGGGTCGAAAGAGATCCAGGTCTCCTTCTTTGGAGTCGATACGTTCGGCTCCGAAGTCGCCCCTGCTCCAATCGGAGCGTAGTCATCGATCATCCCACTCTTCTCGGTCCTCTAGACTTTCGGACCATGACTTGGAAAGAGTGATCAGTAGGCTGTTAAAATCGCAGGCCCTAGCCAAAATGTTGTCCAACCCTCCTCATCAGGAGTCGGCTCCATCCACAGCTGTAGATATTCCTCCTCCAACTCATCCTATGAGCTCGGAGTTGGAGTTCGTTGGGGTTCGAGTCGTGGAACCGTCGGCGACGATACCTTCTCTTTCGGTTTCGTCGTTGGCTCCGATCCCTTCCATGGTACCTTCCCTGGAGGGATCTGGGTGCCGAGACTCCCTCATCGGCTCCGAGGGGCCGAGTGGCATCGGACCGTTGTCTGACCCCGCTCTCCCTCTCGATGATTCGGCTCAGGTGAGCTTGGCTCCCACATCTGTCTCTGAGCCGTCCCCCTCGGTGCGGGGAGGGCTTCTGGTTTCTTCGGAGCCTGAGCCTTCTCTGCGTTCGGGCAGGGATGCCTTCGAGGTGATGAGGAGTGTACTGGACCCTGAGTCAGTCCCATGATCAACCCCATCGGCTCCTCCCCCTAGGGTGCCTGCGTCAGCCTCTGCCCCTCTTCCAGACCCCAAGCATGGGGATCCAGTGCTCCAGGACACCCCTTTGGGTGTATCCTCCTCTTCCGAGGCCTCCCCTGATCATTCAGAGGAGCCACCTCGCAAGAGGAAATGCAAGAGGAAGCATGTTGACTCCCCCGAATCTGTCACATCGGATACCGAGTTAGAGGAGTCAGAAGGGTCCCCAAGATCCCCCTCTGAAGATGTCTCCTTCTCAGACATCCTTGAGATGCTTAGGCAGAGGGAAAACTGGGCTACCCTAAGCCCTTCCGAGGATGAGTCAGTATTCCTGGACGCGTTTGGATCCCGACCTTCCACCTCCTGGGTGTCTCTGCCTTTTGACACACTGATGTCTGTGGTGGCACGGAAGGCGTGGACAGCTCCAGACACAGTGGACCCGACCCCTAAAAGACCTGCCAAGTTCATTACTGCCCCGCAGGACAAACAGTTCTTGACCAAGAGTGCCCCCGTTGATGCCATGGTGGTAGCAGCGGCCACAAAGAAGGAGTTGGCTGAAACTTCTTCATCTGTCCATCCCCCTAACAAGGAGTCCAGGACGATGGACAGATATGGGAAGTGGATGTTCTCGTCATCGACCTTTTCCATGCGGTCCCTGAATTACCTGTGCCACTTTACCCATCTTCAGAGGGATCTCCATCAGCTGAGGGGGCCCAGGCTAAGGCAGCCTCCCAGCTGGTGACTCTTAATTCAGTGGTAAACTCCTCCATGAGGCTCATTTCGTATGCAGCCGATGGTGCGAGTAGAGCCGCAGGCACAGGCGTGGCCCTAAGGAGGCACGCTTGGATGCGGCTATGTAACTTTGCGGAACCTTTCAGAACGTCTTTCACCAACACCCCTTTTGATGGTTCCTCTCTCTTCAGATCACAGGTGAAAGATACCCTTACCAGGTGTGAGTAGGAAGGCAAGACTCTCTCTGCCGTAGGAGTCCGTTTTTCCACTCCTTCCAGACCATATCCTAAGGGTCAGAAGAGTGGAAAGATGTGGTTCCGGAAATCCCAAGGAGTCTTGCCGGACACACGTGGTGAGTTTCCCTCCAGAGGAGGGAACAATAACAAACGCTGCCCTCGTGGCAGGGGGGGTCCGCAAAACCAGGGCAGCAGAGAATCTTTCTGTGACAAGTCCTTTCAGCATCCCTGAAGGGTTGCCCGGCTGCTCACCTCTGGAGGCAGTCAGGGGAAGATTATCGCTGTACCCAAGAGCCTGGCAAGACATAACACAAGACAAATGGGTACAGTCCATCATATCCCGAAGCTACAGAATTCCCTTTGTTCACACCCCCTTAAGGTCAAACAAGTCCCTTCCAGATGTTCCACCCAATCTAAGGGACCAAGCAGTGCAAGAAGTCTCAAAACTGCTAAGAAAAAGGGCCATCCAGCAAGTCCCAGCAGACCAACAAGGATCCGGAATTTACTCAAGGTTTTTTTTGGTACCAAAAAAAACAGGGGACTGGAGACCCATTTTGGATCTCAGCAGACTAAACAAGTCTGTACAAAGAATGAAGTTTCGGATGGTCACGCTTCAGTCCATTTTTACCCTTTCTGGGTCAGGACAATTGGATGTGCTCCATAGATCTTCAGGATGCGTACTACCACATCAAAATGGACAGACGCTCCCGAAGATTCCTTCGCTTCCGGCTGGGAGCCAGCCATTATCAGTTCAGAGCTCTGCCCTTTGGTCTCACCACAGCCCCAGGGTGTTTACCAAATGTGTGGCAGTAGTTACCGCTCACCTGAGACGGCAAGGATTCCAGGTGTTTCCATATCTCGATGACTGGCTCCTCACTGCTACCAACAGACATCACCTTCTGCGAGCCAGAGACTGCACCATCGACACTTTCTCCAGGCTAGGTATCACAATAAATTTCGAAAAGTCTGCATTGTCACCCTGTCAGTCTATCACCTTTATAGGTGCAAATTTAAATACCAAAGACATGTTAGCGAGCCTCCCACCAGACAGAGTGTTAGTGATTCATCAACATGTCAAGGTTTTATTAGCATGCAAAAGGATTCAAGCCAGGTTTGTCCTTCAAATGCTAGGTCTCATGGCAGCAGCGATCATACTTGTCCCTCTAGCTCGGTTTCACATGAGGATTCTCCAGTGGCTTCTTTTCACCCAATGGTCCTTCCAGCAACTTCCCATGTCTTACATGATTATGATCACTCAGGCATGCAAGAAGCATCTTGTGTGGTGGATGGTCTGCACATCAGTGCTCCATGGCAGACCATTTGTTCTCCCCCCTCCAGTGGCTACAGTGACCACGGACGTCTCCCTGATCGAGTGGGGGGGCATTGTCAGGGCAGAACAGTCCAAGGCACCTGGCAATGTCACGGGTATCATCTGCATATAAATGTCTTGGAGATGAGGGCCGTGCTCTTAGTGTTGCAGGCTCTTCAGGACTCTCTTCCTACCGGGACCATTGCAGTTCAAACGGACAATATGTCCGTAGTGTGGTACATCAACAAGCAGGGCGGAACCAGGTCCTACCCGTATGTCGAGAACCACTCAGACTCTGGCAGTGGGCGATCTCTTCCCAACGGTTTCTGATTGCAACGCACATCCCTGGGAGGTCCGACGTCATAGCAGACAGACTGAGCAGAGCAATTATCATGCCTCAAGAGTGGTCTCTGAACCAGGTAGCTGCGGACCAAATCTTCCGCAAATGGGGCCAACCTAGCTGCGACCTTTTTGCAACTCCCTTCAACAGCAAGTGCAGCAATTTCTTCTCTCTCCTTCCACTTCCCGGGCATTCCACCAGAGACGCTCTAGTCCACGATTGGCCCCAGGGACTTCTTTATGCATTCCCTCCTTTCCTCCTCATACCGAAGCTAATTCAGAAGGCTACCGTTTTGGGTTGCAAAATTATCCTCATTGCTCCTTACTGGCCTCGACAAATATGGTTTCCGTTGCTGCATCACTATCTTCTTGAACAGCCTTTGACTCTGGACCTAGTTCCAGACCTCCTGATTCGTCAATCGGGTGGGCTGCACCAATCCCTGCACTCTCTCCAGCTCACAGCTTGGTTGCTCCACTTCCAACCTTAGCCAGGCTTCCAGATATCTCCCCCTCTGTGCGAGAAATCCTTTTGTCATCACACAAGTCTACGACCAGTAAAACTTACACTAGTAAGTGGAAACGTTTTTCTTCCTGGGCAGAGGCAAAAAGTATAGACCCATTTTCAGCCCCCGCACACTCCATTTTGGAATTTCTCATGGAGCTCTTCCATGTTGGGTCCGCTTCCGCTACAATTAGAGTTCAGTTAGCGGCAATTTCAAATTTTCACATTGGCCTGTCGGAAAACAATATCATGTCCCATAAGCTGTGTAAAGCCTTTCTCAAAGGAACCACTCTGCTCAGGCCCCCAATGAGAGATCCTCCACCACCGTGGGATCTAAATTTGATTTTAGCTTCGCTAATTTTGCCCCCTTTCGAACCTGCAGCTTCTTGCTCACTGAAGTTCTTTTCTTGGAAAACCCTTTTTCTGGTAGCTATTACTTCAGCCAGAAGAGTTTCGGAATTACAGGCTCTTTCTATCCGTCCCCCATACCTCGTGTTCCACAATGACAGGGTTGCTCTTAGGACTAATCCTTCCTTCCTTCCTAAGGTCTCTTCAGAGAGTAACTTGAATCAGTCCATAGACCTTCCTGTGTTTTTCTCTAACCAATCCAACAGGGTGGAGTATAAGTTGCATCAGTTAGATGTTCACAGGCAACTACGCTTTTATTTATATAGAACCAAAGACATTAGAAAATCAGATCAACTGTTCCTGTCTTATGCAGTAAGTAAACAAGGTCTTCCAGTCTCCAAGGTAACCTTATCCAGGTGGTTGTCTTCTATCATCACATTCATATACCAACTCAGGAATAAAGAATTATCAGTCAAACCAAAAGGTCACTCCACCAGAGCTTTAGTCATTTCAGTGGCTTTTCAGGCTAGGTTGCCCATGGAATCTATTTGTGCTGCGGCTACATGGGCCAACCCACATACTTTCATTTCGCATTACAATTTGGATTTGGTTTCCAGGAGCAGAGCTGATTTTGGTTCCACTGTTCTGAAGAGTCTTTTCCGATGAGCCACCCAGGATTTTAGGTGCTAGGGATGCTGTCCCAACCAGCAAGAATGAAGGCGAGATAGACAACTTATCATAAAGAAGTTATGTACCTACCATAATGTTCCATGTTAGTTGTCTTCTTCTCACCTTCTTTCTTGCGTCCCACCCTCCATCCCCCTATCCTAGTGGACCAAGAAGAGTTCTTCTTGATTTTGCACTGGCTGACTCTTCTCTGGCTATTTCCTTCTGCTTAGTAGTCTCTCCACTAGGATTTATGCATTCTAGGATAGGATTCCTTTATTATTATGTCTGCAGTTAGACTTACCAAACGAGATCTGGGTATCTAGCACCAGGCATCATGGGATATGGGGGGGCCTTGAGCCAGTAAGCAGCTCTCGAGCTTTTGAAGATGGCTGAGTCGGAGCCGAGGATCGGCTCTGAACCCAACCAGCAAGAAAGAAGGCGAGAAGAAGACAATTAACATGGAACGGTATGGTAGGTACTTAACTTCTTTTTTATTCACAGGGATGTTCCACTGATTAATAAGTGACTGGGAATATTTTCTTGTAGATTTTGTAAGATGTACAAGTATGTAATGAACAATCCCTGTGTGGTTGTAAAATGATATGGCAGATCCATAAGTACTAGAAAACACTTCAGTATGTCACTACCTATGAGAATTGTGAGTACTTCTGGGTAGAGAAAACAACCAGGAAACTCTCAAAGTGTGTATAAGAGCATGTACAGGTTATTAAAAAGAAAGATAAGAATGTTGTATATAAACACTATACAACATGTATGAAATGTAAAAAAGTTTCATTTTTTTCTGCTTCACTGAGTAGAATGTGGCTTTTTTTAAAGGAGACATTAACAGTGTGCTTGAAATAAAACTGTTCGCAACTCAGGTTAGAAACAGACATAAGTCTAGGGTTAAATGATAGTTTGAATATTAAATGTATTTTAAAGACTACTGTTGCTACATTAAAAAAATGCCTATTAGTTTTACGTGTGATAACATCCGTGACTATAAACTGAGCAATAATTAGGCATGTTTTTTAATGTGTGCTCTTTCTGAAGAGGTCTTGACAATAAAAGACAAAAGCACTGAATAAGTTGTAGCTCCACTGAGTCCTCAAAGGTGTGTTTGGTTGTTAATTTAAGTTCCTTATGAGGACACATACCAGCTATGGGTGTGGGTGTTTTTCTTTTCATTTTTTTTTTTTTTGCCAAGGTGATAAGCACGATGTCAAGTCCTGTAAAATTTGCTTTTCTTTTACACTATGAACTTTGAGGAGTAGATGCAGCTGGCTCAAAATTTTTCTTCAGAACAAACACCTCTGAGATTTGTCACAAGCGATCATGTCGGCCTCAGCCTAGAAAAGAAAAAAAGTTACATTAAGAGGGTGACAAATCCTGGGAATCTACTTCTTTTCTGCATTGTAAGGCTAATGAGGCAGCTGAGGCACTTACATAGTCCTGAGACTGTCATTTTGCCTCACCTGGGTCCCTCTGTTGTGACCCCTACAGGGAACTCTATGGCTCAAGAACATTGCATACCCCTTCAAACCATACATCATGCAGAACCCACCAGGAAAGAAGAACCATAATTTATCTTTTGTGAGGGTAAGGGAGGCATACACAAAGTTTTGGTGAGGAGAAGGGGATATGTCAGCAATCATTTATGGAAGTCTATCTTATGGATTCCTCTCACAAAACCATACATCTTGAGACTGCAAAAAAAAAAAAGTGCACACACAAAACAAAACACCAGAATCTGATGTTGATTTTCATTCATTTCTCAACTGATGGGTTTGGATCCAACTCAGCCGTTACACTAGCTTTTGGTATCCAACAAACCTTTGAGCTCCCTTCCTACCCACAGTGCACTATCCCTAACATCCCTTAGATCTCATTTGCCGCTTTCCCATCTAGACATGGTCGACTTCAACTCTCATGTTAATAAACAAGATCAGTGAATTTCTGCAAATTCTACTGCTAGAACATTTATTTTTTTAATACCTTTTTCCGCTAAAAATGTATTCTGTTTCCTCAAGTGTCACTTTTATACACTTGTTAGTGTAATCTTCGCTACCATTGTTAGTAGGCCTTTCCTACCCTGTTTCTTTCTTCTCTACTTTTATAATTAATCTGTTTGATATAAAAAATATCTGCTTGCTTATTCTTACTGGCTTTTTCCTTCCAGTAATTGTAGTATTTGGTTTACCACTATCCGGATATTGTAGAACAGAATTTTTGAGTCTCCTTCTATATCTGGTTATAAGCATTTACTTTACACAATGTCTGAGAAAGGGTTTAAAAAATGTGAGAAATGTAGGCATAACATGCCTTTTTTCCAATGCCCACACTCTGTTTACTGTTTAGGGTCTAAACACCTTGGCCAAGATTGTGATAATTAGAGTGGGTTCAACCCCAGAACTTTGACTAATAGAAGAAATAAGTTAATTTTAAAGGGTTTGTTACCTACTCCTTTTTCTCAAGCCATTTCTGGAGTTCAGTCTCCCAAGATTAAAACTAAGGACCCTTCAAAACTGTCCAGACTTTTGGATTCCCCTGCATTTACTTCTTTGGAACTGAAGAAAGAGTAGGAAAAATTGGATCTGAAATCCCTTGGGATCCGATCATCTTTGGATCTGATCAGATATGTTTCAAGTCCTACGGCCTCCAGTCTGATGAAATGTACTCTAGACCCGACTTCCTCTGGAACCTGAGCCCTTGCCATGGACTGTCTATTCACTGAGCTTGGATCAGGTCCCTTCCAGGGTGCCCTCCCCATTTTTAGAGAAGCATGCAAAATTGCCTTTGTTGGTATCCTCTCGTTCCTCCAGAAATCTCACAGATGAAGATATGGAAAGGATGATGAGAAAATTCTCAAGGAGCAAATTCTGAAGGGAGTTCTCACAGTTCCTACTCCTTTAAGTCATGAACACCGTCCATCTAACACTCCACTGATAACAGCTCCATCTTTGACTCTGCCTGTGGTGTTAGAGTCACCGGATCCGAGTGTTCTGGGCCTTTGTGGGTCAGATCCTAAGAGAGTATTGTCTTCAGATCCAACAGATACTTTGAGTGCACCATCCCTGACATCTTCGGATCTAGATGACTCTTGGAGACGAAGCTTCCAGGTCAGATCCAAGGGACAGGATCGAGTCCGAGGTTTTTGGAACCATCCTTTCCTCTTGGAGCTTCGGTATTGGCTAGCTCAGCTCTGGCTTCCACCTCGGGTGAATTGCTGTCTGAGCATAGGGAGGTGATGAGCCAGAAACTCATCACCATCCTTTCCTCTTGGAGCTTCGGTATTGGCTAGCTCGGCTCTGGCTTTCACCTCGGGTGAATTGCTGTCTGAGCATAGGGTGGTGATGAGCCAGAAACTCACTTTATCAGCTCTGTTGACTTCCTTCTGTTCTGAGTGGTCTACTTTTTCAGGTTGTGAAGAGGGTTTTCTCTGCTCCGGCAGGTCAGATGGGTCCTTCCCCCTCAGATCCACTCTCAACCTCTAAGTTGACTGTGCACAGTGATCCTCAACATTCGTCTCCACAGGTACAGCCTGCCCAAAGTTTCCAGTCTACTCACCATGGTATTGTCATCTCTTGTGCTACTTCTCCGGATCATCCCACTGGAGACTTCAGTAGGAAGAGGAAGTGCAAAAGGAGGCACTTGGACTGTCCTCAACAGTCTATCACTGCTGATACTGACTTCGATGAAGTAGAAGGATCTCTGAAATCACCACCTGATGACGTCTCATTTGGAGACATTCTTAAAATCCTTAAATAGAAGGGTGGTTGGTCTGCCCAAAACCCTACTCCTGAGGAATCAGTGTTTCTGAAAGCTTTAGGGGCTGGCCCGTCTACCTCCTGGGTTACTCTGCCCACTGACAAACTCATTGATTTGGTTTCTAGGTGGGAGTGAAGGAACCTAATATAACTGAGCCAATCCCCAAGAGACCAGACAGGATTCTGGCTCCACTGGTAGGAAGAGAATATATGAATAAAGGGGTACCAGTTGATGCATTGGTTGTTGCAGCAGCTACAGAGAATGAACTTGTGGAACAGAGTTCCACTATCCACCCCCTAATAAATAATTTAGGGCACTGGACAAATTTGGGAAGGGAGTTTATGCTTCAGCAACTTTTACTGTTGGATCGCTGAACTACTTGGCTCACTTCACGAGACTGCAAAGGGACTTGATCAGGGAACTCTCAAAATCCCTTCCAGGGGCCTCTACTGCTGAGGCTCAATCTTTTATGGCCTCACAGTTGGCTACCCTTCAGTCTATTGTAAATTTGTCCATAAGACTCATCTCACATGTTCCAGAAGCCACCTCAAAGGCCCCGGGTTCAGGCATTTTTATCAGGAGGCAAGCTTAGATACAAATGTGTGATTTTGCAGCACCCTTCAAGTAAGAAAGGGGAATTGTTACATTACTAGAATAGTTTACATTGCATTATGTAATACCTGCAACGGATTTTACATTGGTAAAACCGAGAGGGCCCTCAAATGCAGGATTTACGAACACCTGTATGAGATAAAAAATAAAAAAAGAGACAAATGCTTTTTTTAGATACTCTATGGTTTGTGAGGGATATACAGGGTTTAAGTTTGGGATAGTGGACATTGTAGACCTTGATGTAAGAGGAGGGGACTGGAAAAATTACTTGTGTAAAAAAGAGCTAATGTGGCAACTAAGGTTAGCCACTAATTTCCCCCCAGGTTTAAATGACCACTTATTAATTGTCCCAGTTTTAAAAGAAAAATCAAATAGATTAAAATAGATTAAAAATAATATTCAGCTTATTTAAGCATGTGGCAGTTTAATGTTTTTGCACAATGGACTAATATGTTTATGACTGAGATAGGATGAATTTAAATGGAATCTGAATGCTTTTTAACATGTATTTTTTATTATTTGATTTTATATATTTTAATTAATTAGGTTATTACACTTTAAGAAAAGCAATTATGTATAATGGCCTAATTAATTTAATTGTGGAGGGTATATATAAGTAATTGATTGATTCAGCATCATTTGTTCTGATGAAGTCATTTTTTACTGATGAAAGCGCTTAACAACTGGATTTAGAGCTTTTTTATTGTAGTGTAATAAACTGACGTTGTCCTCCAGTCCGAGTGGTGCGGTTTTTTATTGTTTTGTTAAATACACACTCTACAGGTGTGACAAAGATGGAAAGACCCCCTCTGCAGTGGGAGTGTGTTTTTAGACCCCTCAAAGGACATTTTCCAGGAATCAACAGGAGGGCAAACAATGTGGTTCAGGAAGTCTCCGGATCCTTTCCAGGACACGCTTGAATGTAGTTCCCCAGAGGCAGAGGGAGGAATGAGAATGTTAGAAGATGCCCCCATGGCAGAGGAGACCTGCAAAACTGATGGTCTAGAGATTCCTTTTCTGACAGACCCTTTTAGCTCTCCTGAAAGGGAGGCCTGATTCCCTTCATCTGGAGGCATTCCGGGGGGTCGCTTATCTCTGCACCAGGAAGACTGGTCAAACATAAACAAAAGTCACATGGGTGCAGAGAATTATTTCCAGAGGTTATATTATTCTCTTTTCCCTACCATCTGTGTTATCCAGAAAAATCCCTGACATTCCACCAAATCAGAGGGAAGCAGCAGCACTAGAAATCCAAAAGCTGCTAAAAAAGAGTCATCCAAAAGCTCTCTCTCCCTCCAGACCAACCAGAATCTGTAACTTACTCAAGATTCTTTTCAGTGCCATAGAAGACAGAGGACTGGAGACCAGTTTTTAGATCTCAGTGTATTGAACAAATCAGCTTGACACCCCAATTTCCAGATGGTCACAGTTCAGTCCATTCTGCCCTATGTGAGCAAGGATGACTAGATGTTCTCAGTAGACCTTCAGGATGCTTACTATCACTTAAAATTAACAGACGATCCAGAAGGTACTTAGGCTTCTGGCTGGGAGCCAGTCACTTTCAATTCAGAGCATTGCCCTTTGGCCTCACCGTAGCCTCAAAAATGTTCACTAAGTGTACGGCAGTGGTAGCAGCTCACTTGAGACTCCTGGTGTTTCCATATTTAGACGTCTGGTTCATTACAGCCCCGACCAGGCATCAACTGATACAAACAAGAGACCAAGTATTGCAGACTTGTTCAGATCTTGGAATAACCATCAATTACAACAAGTCTCATTTACAACCAACCTAGACAATGGAATTCATAGGAGCAGTGATCAATACAGTATGGTAGCATATCTTCCTCACAAATTAACCTGTACAAACAATAAGGTAGAAGGTCAGGAAAATAATTTATAGGACTAGAATTTCAGCCCGACTGATTCTGCAAGTCCTGGGATCAATGTCAGTGGCAATAATTTTGGTTCCTTTAGCAAGATATCACATGAGAATTCTACAGTGGATGCTAGCAACATGGTGGTCATTGCTCTTTCAACCCATGTTGGCGAAGATAAGAATAACTCAGGTATGTAAACGGTATCTTTCCTGGTGTATGCAGTCACAACAACTGTTACAAGGTTGTCCTTTCCTTCTCCCTCAGCCCAAGGCCATAGTGACCATGAAACTTCCTAGATTAGGTGGGGGGTTGGCATTTCCTAGGAAAGACAGTCCAATGCACTTGGTCCCCAGAAGAGGGCAACTTGCATAGCTATGCTCTGAAAATAAAAGTGGTGCTTAATGCATTGCAAACATTCCAAAACTCTCTCCCTCTAGGGCAATTGCAATCCAAACAGACAATGTCAGTAGTTTGGTACATCAGAAATCAAGGGGGAAGCAGATCTTACCCCCTGTGTCAAGAAGCCCTAAGAGTGTGGCAATGGGCGATATCTTCCAACCACTTTCTGATACCAAGGCATATTCCGGGGAATTCTAACATAATAGCAACAAATTTAGTAGGTCCATTTTACTACCTCACAAGTGATCTCTCAACAACAAGGTGACAGAAATGATTTTCAGTTGGTGGGGCTTTTCTTGCTGTGGTCTTTTTGCATCTCCCCCCATACAGCAAGTGCAGCAGTTCCTTTGCCCTGATTTCCCCACCAGGGGAATCACCAAGGGATGCTCTACTCCACGATTGGCCCCCCAGTCTTCTGTATGCTTATCCTCTGTCTCTCATAATTCCCAAATTCCTTCAGAAAGCAGCCAGGTTTAAGAGCAAAGTCATCCTCATTGCACCTTACTGGCCTCAACAGGTTTGTTTCCCTTTCCTTTGGCCTCATCTACTGTACCCACCATGGATTCCGGATCCAACTACAGACTGTCTGTCTCACGCAACAGGCATGGTTCACTCGGATATCCAAATTCTCAAACTAACTGCGTAGTTTCTCCAATTACCTTAATAGCCAGGCAACCAGTGCTATCTTCCCCTGTCCATTCCATACTTTTATCTTCCCATAAACCTTCTACTAGGAAACTCCACAGGAGTAAATGGAGAAGATTCATTATTGGACAGACCAGAATCAGATAGACCCCTTCTCAGCTCTCATTCATTCTGTTTTTGAATTTTAGCAAGTTTGTTTAATGAAGGTGCTAGTTCATCGACTATTAAAGTTCAATTCATAGCAATCTCTAACTTTATTGTGGGGTTTCAAAATTTTTCCCTGGCTTCCTCTAAACTGTTCAAAGCAGTTTTGAAAGGTACTATTCTGCTAAGACCCCCTTATAAAGACCCCATGCCACCATGAGATTAAAATTTGGTATTGCAAGCCTTAATACATTCTCCATTTGAACCTGCAGCTAAATGTGATCTACATTTTTGACATGGAAAACTGCCTTTTTAGTTGCAATTACATCTTCTTGAAGAATTTCAGAACTTCAAGCATTATCTTCTAAGTTCCCATACTTGATTTTTCATAAGGATGGGGCCACCTTATGTACCAGTGCTTCCTTCCTATGAAAGGTGGTGTTAGAATCCAACATTAACCAAGCCATTAACCTGCCAGTATTCTTCCCAAACTTTTCAAATAAAGGACAATATATGCTGCACTTACTCAGTGCTCATAGACAATTATATTTCTACCTGCACAGAACAAAAGAGGTTAGAAAGACAGATCAGCTATTTGTTTCCTTTGCACGTTGGTCTTATCAGTTACAAAGGTAACTCTAGCTAGATGGCTGACAGATTGCATTTCATTCATCTACAACAAATTGAATCTCCTCCTACCAAAACCGTTAAAGGCTTATTCAACAAGATTTATGGCATCTTTTACTGTATTCCAGTCTAGAGCCTCTATGGATGATATATGTGTGGCTGTAACTTGGTGAAATTGTCATATCTGTATCGCTCATTACAAACTAGATCTGGTCTTGAGGGGAAGGGCGGCTTTTGGCTCAACTGTACTCAGGAATATCCCTCCTTAGAGGCCACCCAGGGATTTAGGTAGCTGAGGACTCTGCCCCATCAGTTGAATTAATGAAAATTGACAACATCAGATAAAGAAGTTATGTACTTACCATAACGTTCCATCTGTGTTGTCCATTTTCACTCTTCTACAACTCCCCATCCTCCATCCCCCTCCATTTTTCATAATTGACTTTTGAAGGAATGATACTCTTAGGGACACCGTATGTCCCTTTCTTTGAACTCCAGTTATGGCCATTCTTTTATAGTTTCTGTCTCTTTCAAGCTGTAAATACGATCTGAGGGGCATGAGGGATAGTGCATTGTGGGTAGAAAAGAAGTTCGAGAGTTTGTCGAAGACCACGAGCTACTGTAACGGCCAAGTCAGATCCGAGCCCATCAGTTAAGAAAGAAGGAAAATAGACAACACAGATGGAATGTTTTGGTAAGTACATCATTTCTTTTTCCCCTCCCTTGGTTCAAAAGGGATCTCAGGGGGACTATTTCAGTTTTGTACAGGGCTTATTCAAAGCTATCCAATCCCTTCAACTTTTTCTGAGTTCAACTTTCTCTACCTCTGCGAAACAAAGATTGTTCCTTGAAAATGACGGTAGATAGATAGGTAGCTAAATATAGAGCTTCTGGCTGATAAATGATTATATTTGACATATAAGCCAAGATTCTTTAAATCCACTCCTGGTCTGTTTTATAAGACTGCGACATTTAATAAAGTAAGAGAAAGCCATCAAAAACCAGACACCACCAAGATGCATACAAGGGTCAGTTGATCATTGTAAATAAACTGTGAGAAAAAGGGAAGGGTAAGTCAACTACAGGAATGGAGGAATCTAGCACCCTGCAAATAAAAATCAATGAGATCCACACAGAAATTTTCATTTTTAAAATAAGTACAACCTTACTGGAATGTATTGCTTCAAATAATGAAAGGATGGCAGAGGTGGAGTAGGTCTTGAATAGACACTCTAATGAGCTTTCCAGCTGGCTAACATCAAAATGGGAGCTGAAGCAAAGAATTACTGAACAAAAATCACAGACTGAGGTGTTAAAAATGAATTGAGCTGAAAGACAGGTTCCCATAAAAAAAAAAAAATCTAAGGTTTGTGCCCATACCTGAAAAACTGGATGGAAAAGATTGCAAAGAGTTGATTGACTGATTCAATGGATTGATTTGTTTAGACAGGAAATAAATATAGAACCCATAGAGTAAATCTCCCAGGAACACTGACCAGGAAGCAACCACGGCCCATCATAATAAAATTCCAAGTCTACCAAGTAAAAGAGTAGATCTCAACAAAACTTTAGAGAAAGGGGAGCATTCTGTAGGTGGCAGACCAAAGAATTTTTGTAGACCATGATTAATCAGAATGGACGTGTGCAATTAGGAATGCATTCATCCCAGCCATGTGCCTTTGTGTAAAATGGAATTGAAATTCAAGCTCCTGTATCCTGCTTTCTTTCGAGTTTTCAACCCCACAGGATTGAAAACATACCTCATGGCTGAGTCCGCAATCCAGGATCTACAAAATAGAAAATGTGAGATTGGAGAAAATGTGTTGGAAGCAGGTATGAGTAATTGGAGGTAATAGTACAAACCCCAGTGAAGCCTTTCCTGGTATTTCAAAAGAAGATGCAGGGCAAGGTAAGAGAAATAAAAGCATTTACTGAAAAAAATAGTGGAGGCTACAAAAGGACGGGGGCTAATCACCCTGCCCAAAGATAAGGAAAGGGAAAATTAATATTACAGACTTCAGAATGACACATCCTATTTCATAACGATGTATCATTTATCTTAGATGTATTAAAAAAAAGATTGGATCAATTGATTTGTGGAAGCTAAGAGACAGCCAATTACTGCAATTAATTATTGAGAGAGGAGTGTCAATACAATTGATACAATCCAGTGACACAATGGATGCATATCAGGTTAAAATTTTTGAAAATGGGACAGTTAAGATGGATACATAACTCTGTAGAGTGTTATGATAGATGTAGAAGAATACAATGCATGGCTGGAAGTAAAGGTTAATTTAAGAGAATACATTTTTCTGACCAGCGTAAAAAGCAATTTGGGAGTAAAGCAACTGTACAGAAATATAGTATTAAGTACTTTCTGGATAATGCAGATTTAGTAGGTTGCAGGAGAGCGCTCTGCCTGGATGAAAAACATGCTGATTCTAGGATAGCTCTGCAGCTGGAAATTTCTATTTGTTAGCTACAGCTGTACGTAGTTTATTTTTGCTGTAGTTTAATACATTTACCCAGTCAATTTTGTGTACTAATTAAAGAGCTCAGTGGAATGATTGTTGATTGTACTGGCAGTTTAATAAACTACTTATGTTTTGAACTACCAAAATGTAATAAGCATTAAGATAATGAGAGGGGGACACTAGAATTCATATGGCATGTGAAATATACAAGAGGCTACCTATTATAAATATTTAGATGTCAGCAATGAAAATTTTTAGTTGGAATGTTAACAGATTGTTTGATAGAAGGAAGAGGGGCTCCATGTTAGTCTATGTAGAATAGGCTGGAGAGCAAATAGTTATGTTGCACAAGACACATTTTTCAGCAGCTAAACATGAAAAACTTGTAAAAGATAGTAGGAAAAGAGGTTACTCTGCTGTTTTACAGGTGTAGGAGGCAGGGAGTGATGATTATGATAAACAAAGACTTGGTAATTAAGTAGGTAAGGAGAAAAAAGACTTGCGAGTTAAATATATAGCTATAAAAGAAACTTTGCTTGGGTTAAAATTTACATTAGCTTTAATTTATATGCCTTCCAAAGCCACAACATTTGAAATATTGAGGATTTTAGGAGAATTGATAGCCTTCTAGTAGGGGCGTACAGTAGTAACTGATAACTAGAATTTGATTTGAAGAACAGAAGATGTGTCTTGTAGTCGTAGAAAATACAAGATTCAGAGAGAGGGGCGGTACTTACAGAGTTGCATGAAAATTTATGGAATTTTAGACTTTAGTGTGGGGTCGATGGGACAAACAAAGTTTACTTATTATTCTAGTCAGTATTATGATTGGGCCAGAGTTGACAGAGGTTACATTATAAAGGAGAATGTAAGTTGTGTGAGGAATTATAACCATTAGACCTATCAGATTATGCCCCACTTCAGATACAGTAGGAGAAAAAATGAGAGAGATGTCAATTTTTATTCTGTCCTCAATTTATGGGTTCGATCCGATCCCTTGGATCCAGCTCAGCCATTACTAAACCAAAACCTTTCAAGCTTCTCCCTTAACAACAGTGCACCAAATCCAAGTACCTCATATCTCGTTTACTACTTGGAGCAAAAGACCTACTTACTGTTGCTCTCGAGCTAAGTGAATTACTCTGTATCGAAATTAATGCTTCCTTATCTAAATTTGTTTAAATTTTAGGTCTATGTACTCTGCCTTGCCTATCGCTTCCTTTTATTACAGCTTCTTCTAAATTAATCTACCTTTTCTCTTTTCACCTGTACTCTTGAATACTATCGTTAGTATTCTTTCTCTCTCTCCCTTTTCTACGATTGGGTAGCTTTAAATTACCATTGTTGGTATTATCTTCTATAGTTGTGGCTGTTGTTTTTGAAAAAAAAAAGTTATTGCTTCTTTACCGTTTTTCTAACTTCTGGTGTAGTATCCGTTGTACTGGTTTAATTTTGATGTTATGGCTGACAAGGAAAGGCCCTGTGGGGTTCAAAAAAATGCCTTAAGTGCAGGCATAAAATTCCTTTTTCAGATGCACACATTTTATGAGTATACTGCTTTGGTCCCCCTGCACTTACAGGAAGACTATGCCATATGCTATGGGTTTAATCTCAGGACCATTACAGAAAGGAAGAATAAACTCATTCTTAAAGGATTGCTTCCTTCCTCTTTTGAAAAGGCTTTATCTGGATCTTCACCTGAAAAGTCAAAGAAATCCAAATCCCCATCTCCAAGCCCTTCCACTTCTTCCTGAACAGCATCAGATCAGTCTAAGAAAAAAAAAACTCTATTGGATCTGACTCCTCCGTCGGATCATAAGAAAACAAAAATATCAGATCAGACTTCATCCTCAGATCGGAAGCAAAAAAGAAAAGAATGATTGGATCTGACCTCAAAGTCAGATCCGAAACATAAAAAGATAGAGTCATCGGATCAGACTGCCTCAGATCAATCAAAGAAATTTTCCAGTCCATCGACTTCATCCAGCCTAATTGTCTTACCAAGGACCAGATATTCCCCTTTCTTGGACCCTGTCCCCTCCAAGGTCCCTTCACCCTTTTTGGAAAGATCCAAGTCTTCATCTGTAATTTCCACTGACACTTTCAGGAGTCTTACTGAAGAAAATGTAGAGAGATTAGTGAGAATTCTCTCAGCGCAGAGCCTGACCGGTGTCCCTTGAGCTCCTACAACTTTGAGTCAGGAGGTCTGATTCTCCAGAGGAATCTATGACAGAAGATACAGACTTTGATGAAGATGAATGGTCTCCATGGTCACCTCCTGATGATGTCTCATTCAGCGACATCCTTGAAATCCTGAAACGGAGAGGAGGCTGGAAGCCCAGCAACCCTTCATCCGTGGAGCCTGTATTCCTGGAGGCATTTTGTACTGACCCATCTCCCTCCTGGGTGACTCCACCCACTGACAAGCTCATTGAGTTGATCTCTTGGTGGGTATGGAAGGATCCTGACAGCATTGAACCAATACCTTGGAGACCTGATAAAATCATGGCAGCATGGCACGACAAGCAGTTTTGGGCAAAAGGGGCTGCCTGTTGATGACATGATCATGGCAGCAGTCACTAAGAAGGAACTTGCAGAAGAGAGTTCCATTGTTTGTCCCCTCAACAAGGAGTCTCAGGTGATGGGCAGGTTTGGGAAGCATGTCTATGCTTCAGCGACCTTGGCTTTAAGGTCACTGAACTATCTGGCACATTTCACCAGATTACAGAGAGACCTCATTGAGAAACTTTCTGACACCCTCTCAGGATCTGTTTCTGAAGAATTGCAAGCATCTCTGACTTCTCAGCTGGCTACCTTGCAATCGGTTTCCAATTATCCCATGAGGGTCATTTCGAACGTGGCCGAAGGAACCTCAAGGGCAGTGTGTTCAGGCATTTCCATAAGGAGGCACACCTGGATGCAGTTATGTGATTTTGAGGAGCCTTTCATGTCTTCGTTCGTCAATGCTCCTTTTGACGGCACGTCTTTGTTTGGCCCCAGGGTAAAAGACATATTATCCAGGTGTAAAAAGGATGGAAAGACCCTGTCTGCTGTGGACGCACATTTTTCCACCCCTCAAAGATCCTTTTCCAGCAATCAGCGTGCTAGTGGGAAAATCCCAGGGACCTCTCCACCTTTCCAGGACACACATGGAGATAGTTCCTCCAGGGGGTAGAGGGGGGAATGTCAGTGGTAGACACCACCCCTACATCAGAGGTGGTGTGCAAAACCAAGGGTCCATAGATTCTTTGTTTTGCAGACCTTTCCATCTTTCCTGAAAGGAAGCCTGGCTGCCTTCCTCTGGAGGCAATTGGCGTTCGGTTTTCCCTGCACCAGAGAGCCTGGCTAAAAATAACAATCAATACTTGGGTGCAGAGGATCATTTCCAGAGGTTATATAATACCATTTCCCTTCCTCCTCCAGCTACAAGAAAAATCCCCAATGTTCCATCCAGTCAGAGGAAACAAGCAGCAGTTCAGATACAAAGGTTGCTAGAAAAAAAAGGGCCATCCAAGAGGTCCCACCAGACCAGATAGAATCTGGAACTTAGTCAAGATTCTTTTTAGTGCCAACGAAAACAGATGACTGGAGACCAGATCTGGATCTCCACAACTTAACCAAGTCAGTTCAGTTTACCAAGTTCCGGATGGTCACGGTTCAGTCCCTTCTCCCCTTTTTGGACAAGGATGACTGGATGTTCCCAATAAATCTTCAGGATGTGTACTATCACATAAAGATGAATAGACAATACAGAAGGTCCATACACTTCTGTCTAGGAGCCAGTCATTACCAATTCAGCATTCTGCCCTTTGGTCTCACCACAGCCCCCAGGGTGTTTAGCGAGTACATGGCAGTAGTAGCAGCTCACTTAAGACTGCATGGGATCTGGGTGTTTCCATATCTAGACTACTGGCTCATTTCTGCCCTGACCAGGCATCAACTGTTAAAGGCAAAAGACCAGGTTTTCCAGACATGTTCCATTCTGAGGATAATCATAAACTACGAAAACTCTCATCTAGAGCCAACTCAGGGTTTAGAATTCATAGGAGTACTTCTGAATATAAAATCATCCATAGCATCATTACCTCCCTCAGGAGTTCAGACAGTAAGATCACATGTCAGAAAGATAATTTTCAGTACCAGGATTTCAGCCCATTTGGTTCTTCAAGCTCTGTGTTCAGTGGCAGTGGCTATAACTCTATCACCATTAGCCAGATTTCACAGGAGGATTTTACAGTGGATGTTAGCAACAGAATGGTTGATAATCTGCCACCCCATGTCAACTCCAGCACGAATCACCCACACACGCAAAAGATATCTCAGGTAGTGGGTTCATTTAGATTGGGTTCTAAAAGGCTGTGCATTCATTCCCCCTTAGCCCAAGTTCATAGTGACTATGGACACTTCCCAGTTCGGGTGGTGGGACATTATCTGGGAAAAACAGTCTAAGCCACTTGGTCTCTGAAGAGGCCAACTTGTGTATCAGTGTCCTAGAGATGAGAACAGTGCTTTTGACTTTGCAGGCCCTTCAAGATGTTCTCTCCTTGGAGACAATTGCATTTCAAATGGACAATATGTCAGTAGTTTGGTACATCAGCAAACAAGGAGGGACCACATCTTACCCCTTTTATCAAAAAGTGCTTAGGGTGTGGCAATGGGCGATCTCATCCAACCACTTTTTTATAGCAAAGCATATTCTGGGGAAGTCCAGCGTGATAGCAGACAGGCTGAGCAGGTTTATTCTTCTATCTCACATATGGTCTCTCAGCAAGAATGTGATGGAAGTGATTTTCCACCAGTGGGGCCAGCCTTACTGCGATCTTTTTGCATCTCCCCCGAAACAACAAGTGCAGCAGCTACTTGCCCTAATCCCCCCGAGGGAATCACAGAGGGATCCTCTACTTCACGATTAGTTTACTTTACACTTATCCACCAATTCTGCGAATTCTGAAATTCCTTCAGAAAACTGCCATGTTGAAGAGCATTGTCATCCTCATTGCACCTTACTGGCCTTGACAGATTTGGTTCCCCTCCTTTGGCCTCACTTGCTTCTCGAACTTTGGATTCTGGATCTGACATGAGACCTCCTGTCTCACCTGACAGGCATGACCCATCTAGTCAAGCTGACCAACTGGCTTCTCCAGTTCCGTTAATAGCCAGACAATCTATGCTGTTTCCCTGTCTGACACATACTTTTATCTTCCTATAAATCTTCTGTATGTAAGCCCTACTCCAGTAAATGGAGAAGGTTTGTTTACTGGGCACATCAAAATAATGTTGATCCTTTTTCAGCTCCTATACATAACATCCCTGAATTTTTGGCCCAACTTTTTAAAGAAGGAGCTAGTTCCTCTACATTTAAGGTCCAGTTATCAGTAATATTGAATTTTCACTTTGTCTATGAAGGTTCTTTCATTGCATCTCATAAGCTCTGCAAAGCCTTTTTGTGAGGCACTCTTCTTTTAAGGCCTCCTGTTAAAGACCCTACATCACCATGGGATCTAAATCTGGCACTGTAAGCACTTATCCATCCCCCTCTGAACCAGCAGCTAGGTGTGACTTGTCTTGTAAAATAATATTTCTAATTGCCATTACTTCTGTCACACGAATTTCTGAGATTCAAGCCTTGTCTTCAAAACCACTATATTTGATCTTTCACAAGGATAGAGTTACATTAAGAACTAATGCATCCTTTCTCCCTAAGATGGTATCAGTCTCATATCAATCAGCCCATTAATTTGCCAGTATTCATTCCTACATTTACTAACAAGGGCAAATAAATGTTACACTTATTGGATGTTCACAGATAATTATGTTTTAACCTACATAGAACAAAAAACATTCAGAAATAAAGTTGTGGAAACAATGTGACAAAGTAATCTTAGTCAGATGGCAGACAGATTGTATTTCTTTTATTTAAGTGTAACAAATTGGACATTGCTTTATTAAAACCATTATGAGCTCATTCAACTAGATCCATGGCAACTTCTTCAACTTTTCAGTCTATAGCGTCCATGTATGAAATATTTGCAGCAGCATCCTGGGCTACTCCCTATACCTTTGTTACTCATTAAATATTGGATCTGGTCTCCAGAGGTAGAGCATCATTTGGTTCAGTGGTACTCAGGAATATCCTTTCTTGCATCCACACAGGATTTTAGGTAGCTGGGGACTCAGTGCCATAAGTTGAAGATAGAATGAAAATTGACAATATCAGATAACGAAGTTATGTACATACCATAACATTCCATCTGTTGTTGTCCATTTTCATTCTTCCTCAACTCCCCACCCTTTATCCTCCATCCTTAGAAAACTACTGGAAGAGTGAGTGGTTAGTGGATGTCACTTCCCTGATATTGAGCAACAGATATAGTGTCTCGTCACTATATGACGACTAATATTTTTTTTCTGCTAAAGTCTGCAAACAAGATCTGAGGTAATGGGGTTGGTGCACTGTGGGTAAGGGAGAAGCTCCAGAGTTTTTGGTTGCCACGAGCTTTAGCAACACCTGAGTTGGATCCGAGGGATCAGATGCAAACTTATAAGCTGAGGAAGAATGAAAATGGGCAGCACAGATGGAAGGTTGTCGTGAGTACATAACTTCTGTTTTTTCAGAAAAACATTGCCACTTTCTTACCTTTTTTTTTTTTTTTTTTTTAAGAAAGGGTTCACAGACTGCTTTATCATGTGATAAAATGTAAGTTGTCTCAGTTGAAGAGGGTGACTGTGGATACAATCCAGGAGTGGGAAAGATACAAGCACACAGAAAATTAGAGCGAAAGGAAAGGTAGACAAAATTTGGAATAACAGTCAAAATAAATTGAAGAAAGCAAGTAGGAGTGATTCAAGAGATAGGGTTCAACAACAAATTCAGAAAAGCAAAGATTCTTTAAGGGAGTACCTAAAAATGTTAATGAAAATAGGGCTTATAACACTGAAACTTAATTATTTTAAAAAATAGTCCAA